>NC_050453.1:20594862-20684862 GCF_903995425.1 Onychomys torridus
CAGGAAACCACTGCTGAATTAAGGGTAAAAACTAAAATTTGACAAATTAAAATTTGTAAAGTACAACTCAACAAAAATTGAGAAAAAAGTTTCTCATCAAGTGAGAAACAGGAAAACAAAATTATAAACACTGAATAATAAAGACTTGAGCACACACTAATGTGTCAGAGATAAATAAAGTATACCAACAATCTAATAAGTATAAAGGAAAAAGGATATATTAAGGATTATCTATCAGAGTAGATATTAAAATTAAAAATTGAGATAAATGATTTTACAAAAACACAGAGTAAAACCAAATAAATAAATAAATAGATAAATACATAAATGAAAAGAAAAGATGTGGGAAAACGTGGTAGGGAAAAGAAATTATCAGTCTCAGTAGAAAGGGATATTTTAACTCTTTTAAAGAAAGACTCTTAAATCAAAACAATAAAAAAGAAATAATTTGGGGATACTGAGGTAGCATAGGGGATAAAGTCATTGCCACAAAAGCTTGTATCCCCGGATGTCATGGAAGAAGGACAGAACCGATTTCACAAAGCTGTCTTCTGACCTCTAAAGGTGTACCATGGCGTGTATGTGTCCCATCATACACACTAATAATAAAAAAGGTGATGATGATAATAATAAAAATAAATTTAAAAGACAGTTCTGAAGTGTGGCTTAAAATATTTACAGAATTAAAGGACAAAATGGAAAATTCTACAATTATCCTTAGGACTTACAATAAAATCTTCTACAAACCAGCAATGACAATGATTTGAAGCTTCAGATTTTATGTTTAATTATCTGATTAGACTTAAGACCAAGTCCATGAAATGAAATCCAGACCCAACACTGCTTAGGTGACCAAGAACCAGAAACTAGGGTAAAACCAAATACTACTGTTTAAAACAAAACATAGCAATAGACTCCTAATGACATTCTCCTATACTCATAGATCATTGTCTTGCTTGACCATCATCAGAGAAACTTCTTCCTATAGCAGATAGGAACAAATGCCAGACAATATACAGAGAGTGAGAGACTTGGAACACTCAGCCCTAAATGAGATGTCTTTATCAAATCCCTCCCCTCAAGACTCAGGGCTCACTGAATCCCGTGGGGAAGAGTTAAAGCAGATGGAGGCCCTCTAAATCAACATGAGCAAAGTGCATATGAACTCACAGACTGAAGCAGCAAGCAGTGGGACTGCATGGTGTGTGTGTGTGTGTGTGTGTGTGTGTGTGTGTGTGTGTGTGTGTGTGTGTATTTAGTGTTTTTATGGGATTCCTGTGTGTAAACGAGTGGGTCTCTGAGTCTTGTGCCTTCTCATGGGCTCCTTTCCTTCTGTTTGTTAGATTTTACTTTTAAAATACATCATCTTTCACTAATCTAACATACTATGGAGTTTTTAAAAAAATGACATTATTTTATGTACCACTAAGAAAGAGAGATTAAGATTAAAAAAAAATTCATAAAAGAGGTCCCTATCCCATCCCCCCCCCCCATATCATAAACCAGGATTGCAAGGATTCACATAAAAATAAATGAGAAAACAAGCCCTGGTTGAAAGGGAAAGTAAGGAAATTTACTTATCTCAACTCTGGCCCTGAGTACACAGATGAAAATTTAAGAAATTCCCCTTAAGATCTGACTCATAAACCAGACAGAAAATCCTGCAGTACTTCTTCCATCTGAACTTAATTACTCGATTTCATTAAAAACAAAAACAAAAAAACAAAAACAAAACGAAAGCAAAACAAAACAAAAAGCAGATCCCAGCCTTGTAAGTAAAACATAACAACAAAACAAAACAAACACTAGCCCCACACACACAGCCCAAGAAAACAAACAAAGTCTAACAAAAACAGAGGGTTTAAGTTAAAGTGGTTACAGTGCCTTCACTTGAATGGCACACACAAAAAAAAATTGCAAATACTCTCTGGAGGAAACTAATTTTAACTCAGGAACTAATTGATGCTTAGATACATTCCGTTATAAAACATGTTTCATTTTCTGAGATGTTAAGTGTAACAGAATGTGTAACTCAGAATTGAAAAATCATAGACTCATATGGACAGCAAATTGTGTCTTCTCAGCAAAATAGGAACTGTATCCTTAGACTGTTTGCTAGATGATAAGGGAAGTCAGAATGGCTCTTAGGAAGTTGGATTCATTTATCCAAATATTTGCCTGCAAAGCAGTTAGCTGAAAATGGACAGATCAGATTGCAAACAAGACAAAGGAAAGTGATACACTTGAAACAATCACAATGGATATACACACAAATAACTTCCTCCTTAAAGAAGTAATAACAAATAAGTTAAAACTGAACAGTGATAAAATATACTTTATATCTCAAAATTTGTGCAATAGAAAGTAGAATTCAATTAAAAGTGTGTGTGTGTGTGTGTGTGTGTGTGTGTGTGTGTGTGTTGCAAGAATTTAGATTTTTCTTCCTGGGAGAGATGTGGACAATGCCGTAACCCTTCACATAAGGTTCTAACAACAAAGTTCTAATGAGGAGGCTCACCCAGGGAAATCAAAGTATTTCTTAGGCTTACTTATAGACCACGGTTGAGGGGTTACAGGAAGGAAAATGAGTGTCCCTAAAGTAGATGTACCATGGCTGTATAGAGATGTGCCCTCTCCTAACACTACCTACATATTCTAGCCTCTCCCTGAGACTTTGAGGACATAGCTAATTAGAACAAAATTGCATAGACATGACTGAGAGGCCTGATGGCTGATCATCAGGTCATGGTCCAGTGACCTCCCCACCAAGAAGAGGAAAATGCCAGCAGTTTACAGAATCAGTCAAAATGGACCCCCACAAGCAAGCACAGCTAATCTTATGTCAGTTGTTTGGTCTCAGAGGACAGTGCTGTCCAACACTGTATGCGTATGAATGTAGGTGCATGTATGCCAGGCTGAGTATGTAGATACCAGAGAATAACTAACTAGTGGGAGTTGATTCTCTCTTTCACCACGTGGGTCATAGAGTCTGGACTCACGATGTCAGGCTTGGTAACAGGTGTCTTTACCTTTTGAGAAAGCCCATCAGTCTTAGAAAGTAGAACTTAAAGTAACAACTGTAAAAATATTAACAAAAGTTGAAAGTAAACTTTTTTTCATGCAACTGATAAAAATCACAAAATACCTGGACAGGTCATAAAATAGAAAGAATATTACAATGTAGAAATACATAAATTGGAAAGCAAATAAACCAATTCAATTATAAAAGAATAAGGAGATGGTCTATGACCCCAAATATCTAATTCTTTGAAATGATTAATAATATAGATAAATTTGCTGAAAAAATGGCCATGACTTCAGACTAGACACAGACATACATTAATATCAAAGACAGGATACAAAAGGATAGTTTTAAAGAGTAGCATGAAAATGTAATAGACAAGAGGCTGCTTCCTATCCTTTGCTTGTTAAGTACCTACTGTGTGTATAATATAAGAAACGTAGTAGGGACTATAAGGAGAAGTCAAAATCAGGAGGCAAAGGGACCCAGGGGAGGTAACTTATATCAGTGACAGTTATAGTTGTCAACTGGACCCAGTAGAGTCACCTGGGGAAGGCAGTGTCTATGAGGGATTGTCTAGATCAGGTTGGCATATGGGCATAGCTGTGGAAGACTCTCTTTATTACTTAATTGAGGAGGAAGGAAGACTTGCCCATGGAGGGTCATGGTATTCCCTAGGCAGAGGCTCCTGAGCTATATGAGAGTGGAGAAGGCTAGCTGGGTGTGATCATGAATGTGTGCATTAATTCATTGCTCTCTCATCTTGACAATAGATGTAATATGACAGCTCTCTCAAGGTCCTGTCACTGTTACTTTGTTTCCAAGATGGACTGCTAACTAGAATTGCATGCTAAGATAAACACAGTGTCCTCTAAGCTGCCTTTGTCAGGGTCTTTTTAAAATCTTAACAGGAATTGGAGCTAAGACAGGCAGGATATCCAGACTAAAGGGAGCACAGGAGAAGGTACATGCATGTGTGATGAGGCAGAGGTTAACAGGGCTTTCCTCTCATAGACTTAATGTTTGAATTCGAGGCTGAGAAGACAAGAGGGTCTAAAGCAGAGGGAAAGCAGAGGTTGAGGAGGTTGGAAAAGCTGTCAAGTAAGAGTGGCTTGGAGAGAGGTATGTCTACAACAAGGCCATGGCAAGCTGAAGCTGTCTCTACTCTCACAGCAGCTATGGAGTCCATGCTAATTCCTCACTGACTACTTGCCTAGTTCCTTGCTCTGCAGGTGTTCAGACTGCTGCTGAACAAATGCATCTTGTTGGTCAGGTGAATCATTCTCAGTGCTTCCACTAGACACAAACATGCTTAAAGTATTCACAGCATCTACTTCATAGGCACACAGCTGAGGTTACATTAACCTGATATTGCTTCCATCATAATACAAATAAGGTAGCTGTCTCATGTCAGGAAAAAACTTCAGCATTAAAAAAACAAAAACAACAACAACAACAAAAAAACCCTACTATCTTTTTCAAAATAGGGAGCTTTCTGGACAGTGCTCTGTATGTGCAGTTATGCTGCATTAGTGCACCTGTTTCTTAGGGAGATCACGACATTTCTAATGCCACACTTTCATTTGAGGGTATAATGTCCATAGAATATAGAGATATGGTCAAGTTCTAATACACAACAGATTTACCATCAGTCTTAAAAGTCTTCACTGCCACTGGGCTTGAGATAGGGAAGCTTTTACGTGAATATGTTAGTGTGTGTTCTCAAAATGCACAAGATCCTGGCAATAACCAGCCCAGAACAATTTTTTATTACAATAGCTAATCTCCAATTTTAGATCCCAAGTCATATAGACCCAACCAGTAGACTTCTGTGAGCTTATAAATACTGTCCTGTTACTTTTGTTTCTTGGATTTTCATGGGTACAGAGGTAATGATGATACTTGCAAATAGGATTGACATAAATATTATCTATCTATATGTCATCTGAATATGTACTGAATATATATTGCTAGTTTTGTTGTCACATGGTTATGGGGGGTGGGACAAACAGAGTCATAAGAAGGAACATATTACTTGCCAGAAATAACAGTAAAACATCTCTACAAATATCCACATTTTACTCATTAGGGTTTAAAATTTCATAATCAAATCCTAGAATTGGGCAATAGCCTATTACTCACTCCACATTCAACTTTCAAGAAGGCCAGGATTCATTTCTTGGCAGGGCACCACGTCATTCCCCGATACTGGAGAAGTCATTTGTCAGGAGTACAATTCTCTTTCTCCATTTCCTCACCTGCAACATGGGCACTAAAAAAATGACCCAGCCCACTCATTAGAAGTGGGGAGACCTAGTTGAGTCAGGTCTTTAAAACCCTCCTAGGCCTCATTTGGGATCAGTACAGTTAGTATAAAAGGTGCACTAACAACTGGAAATGTGTGACAAAACTCCTTTCACAGATAACAGGACTCATCGGGACTATGCCCATCAGAACTCAAATTCCTCTCTGGTGCCAGTTCAGAGCTGCGAGGCCAGGAAAGGGAAATAACAACACTCCAATGAGACTTGGCATTTATAAATGTACTTTCAGTGCTTGGATAAATCTTCGTTTCACTAGCCCAACAGTGTTTGTAAGATATTCCTGGCATGCTGAAAGCTGCACAGCCCTGTCGTACTGAGAGAAATACCTTCTTCCTAAGAGCAGGCAAAGCATCTCCTGATAGCTGTTAAGGTGAAAAGCAAGCACTAAAGAGAACTCTTCGCAGGCTGACTGGATTCTCCAACAGCCTAACATTTTTGAAGAGATGAAAGCAGTTTGTAACAGCAGGAGAAATTATTCTACTTCTAGTTCATGTCTGTAAGACTGTTTCCTACAAGTACCAAACAGACAAAGTCCAACCACCAAGGAGATGGCACTGTAAGGTAACAGAAGCCACCAACCTGTAACTCCAATAGTTCGCCTGTAACCTGCTTTCTACCTTTAAGCTTTGTCTTCTCTGACTGTCTGCTTTCCTATTCTTTTTCACCTAGGAAAACATGTCCTGCTCCCACTAGAAATGAAGGAACTAAGGGGGAAAGAGTCAGCAGGTGTGGAGGGGTACAATAGAGGGTAATGGGAAGGGAACGTGATGAAAATACAGGGGATATGCTTCAGTTACTTTTTCTGTTGTGTTGATAAAAACGTGTCCTGATTTAAAAACAAAAAACAAAAAAAAACAAAGCTTAAGGAAGAAAGTTATTTATTCTGGATCCTAGTTTAAGGGCCCAGTCCCTCATGGTATGGAAGCCCTGGTGACAGGGGTGTGAGACAGCTGGTCAGGTCATGCTCAGGTTTAGGGATCAGACAATGCAGGGTTCTCATACTCAGCTAGTGTTCTCCTTTTCTCACAGTTCAGGACCCAAGCAGGGAGCAGTGCTGCTTTCAGGGTCGGTCTGTCAACCTCAGCTAACACAAAATAAGCCTTCCCAAGCATGGCCAGAGACTACCCTAAGCTAATCCCTCCTGGGTGTGCCTGGAGGCTTGTCCCTTAGTAATCCAACCAAATGTGATTTCAGAACAGGCCACCTTGTCACCTTTGTCTTTCTCGGGTCTTCCTATAAAAAGTAGCTCCACCCCAGGATTTCAAATTCTTTTCTTCAGTCTACTACAAGGCAGCTTCTGACTCAATGATTCAAAATAGGCCCCAAAACACACACAAATAAAATACATTTTGATATGAGACCACATTGTCTTCTTGTACTAAGACCAGTTCAGGTGCTGATGAGCTCTCATTAGCTAGTCCTGGAATGTACCATTTACCAGCGTATCCCTTTTTCCTTTTGAACTGACTCCCCTATCTGTTGTATAACACCCATCTTCAAGGGAGGTGTTTTTCACATTTAGGTTTTAGGCTGCTGATGACTTCAAGACGTCATCTCCTTGCGTGATCTACAGCGGTCCCTTAGACTCATTACTGCTTATTTACAATAATAATTTATAATAATCCTACTACACACGAGCTTGGCCCACCCCCACTGAACTGAGCACTCAGCATTCCTGCTTGTCTGGCTCATACACATCCCAAGCATCTGATTTTACCTCCCTCCAAATTCCTTTCACAACTATGACCTTAGGCACTAGTATCAGAGTTCAAAGGATAATTCTAAACCAGTTCTAGGACAGGAGGGCATGAGACTCCAAAAAGGGAAACAATATAAAACAAGATGAAGTTTACAGAAGAGTAAAGCACTCAGGCCTCAGGATGTACTTCCACAGCAGACTGGAAGAGGAACCTAAGTGCTTCTAAGAGAGAAAATAAAACAAAACAACATTCACGTGACACAGGGGACTGTCAAGAATAAGAACGCTAGTAGGCTTCTTAGAAACAGCCCCAGAGACGAGAAGAGCATGCTCTCCGTGTTCTGAGGGATAATCAGTTCATGGAGGATTCTATCAATTGTCAGAAGAGTAAATTGTGGGCTTGCACCCTGAAAATACTCTACTTATTCTATTATACAGCCCTAGAAAGCCCTCCTGACTAAACACAGTAATATAAAGATGGCAGGATCACAACCAAGGGAAAGTGGGGCTGCATGGGAGCCAAGAAAGAGAAAGCTAAGATCACATCTTCCTTCACCCTAAGGAGCAGACAGACGAGGCTGAACGGGTAACAAGCAGTACACAAACAGCAGAGAGGGCAGGGAAAGCCAGGAGGGAGTCTGCTGGATCCTGCTGCATTCCTGTTCCCCTGAGTTATCCACTTTTGTACACAACACACACACACACACACACACACACACACACACTTCTTGTTTGACAATTCTATGCATTTATATCATGAATTTTAGTGATTTCCACCCACTACGCTCCCTCTGTCTTCTTCCTTCCTCTCCTTTCCTCGGCCAGTCTACTTTCATGTCTCCTTTCTATATGTGGCCCACTGAGTTTAAGTAGAGTTCAAGTAAAAGTGGGGAATTATTTAATAAAAGATAATAAAAAGTGAAATGAATTAGAAAGGAAGAATCCATGTGAGGAAATAAGTGGATAATGGTGAGGCTGGGAAAGCTTCAACTGATTTGATGATTGTTTCCTCTACAGCGTTACTCAGAAGACGAAAAGACAATGAATCATTTAAAAACAAACTACCAAAATAGCAATGAGCATCAACAGTCTGTGGCTATGATGTTGGCAAGGTTTGTCCCTACTCCAAATATGACCAGTATTTCCCAATATATCTGCTCAGTTACTTTAATTTCAACGTTTATTTCCTTCATACTTTGGGGGTGGATGAGGCTGGTGAACTGAGGTAAAAATCCAGAAACTCACTTGAACATTTAGCATGACCTTATTCTACTGACATTAACTTTGCCATTAGGATCTGAAAACCCTCCTCTAATTATTTCAAAATATCTTGGTTTTCCTGCTGTCATTGTTTGTTAATGTTTTCCAGGCTTTTAGACTTATTTAAGGAGGAATAAAAATAATGTTACCAGGAGTACTTTCATTTCTGAGGTTGGACATGGATGGTTTTAGGATGGAGTTCAGAAATATCAAAGATAAAAGAAATGCCATTATCTTTTTACATCTATTTTTCTTTAAAGTTAACAGTGAATCCTCATGCCCTGATTTACATACTATCACTTGGGAGACCAGATTTCTATCATTTTTATTTACTTTTTTCCATGTGTTGGTGTGTGCACTATGTATGCATGTCCACACATTTGAGTGTTTGTGTATGTTGCATGAATATGCATGTGTGTATAGTTCTAGGAATCTGAACATCAGTCCTCATACCGATGTGTCAAGTACTGACTGAACCATTTTTCAGGCCCAATATCCAATCTTTAATAACTAAATTAATTCTGTACTCTATACCAAGCATTATACCTTATTTTAGCTATCAAATATGGACACTAATATTACATTTTCCTGCAAAAATTAGTGACTTTGGGAGGGTGTCAGAATGGTATTAGAGTGAATAATCATTTATAGATACTTACTTTTCAGATATTTTAATGTAAAATTTTGTAGATTATATGCTCTGAATATATTGTGACGCTTACTCCACAGTAAGTTGTGAAAACATGCTGCCATTGAAGCAATGTGATATTTAGCTGCTGCAGATTGGGGAAACCAGTAGACACTGTTCACTACTGAATACCTCATCACTTGGTATTTTTATTACCTAGTACATCTATATTGATGACATACAATGTATATCATGGGCTTACATAAATGTGACAACGCAGAATGACTGTGCATACCTGTGCATGCTACTGGGTGGACAAGCAAGAGATTCCCATTAGCAATTTAAGCCTGGAAGGCACTAAGACAGAATACCAGAGCTGGGGATGCAGCTCAGAAGAGAAAAGTTTGCCTAGCATGTACAAAGACTTGGGCTTGATAGACCTAGGGAAACAATCCAAGAATTTCTCACTTCTTAATAGTGTGAAAGGAAAACACTCTGAGGCACATTGAGACAGCATTTTGCTTTGCAGCCTAGGCTGGTCCTGAACTCACTTCTCTTTACATCTTTCTCAAGTGCTGGGATAACAGGTGTTCAGCCACATGCCCCACACATACACTTTTTAAAGAGCATGAAAGTGTATAATGTGACATACAAATACGTATTTTACAGACTGTTTTTAAAAGAGGTTGAAATTCTGTGAGCTTACATTTGTGTTAGCTACTTAAATAGAAGAGCTTACAAACACTCGTATCTGTTTCCTCTCTCCCACTCCTGCTCCTTTTTGTAAAGACTGAGTCTCATGTAGCTCAAATTGGCCTCGACTGTGTTATATAACCAAGGATAACCTTGAGCTCCCAATCTTCCTGCTTCTCTCAAGTTCGGGAATTACATACAAGTGTACCACCAAGCCTGGCTTCACAAAGCACATACTTGAAACAAACTGAAGAGATTTTAGTTAGAATATTGTTTTATCCAGCTAGCAACATATGGCATAATCCAAAGAACCATTACAGGTAAGTTGTAGGAGTTTATCAACAGGTCATCAGGCTTGGCAGCAAGCTCCTTTATTGGATGAGATGTCTCACAGTCCCTCAGTTCTTATTTTCTCTGGATTTATATTTGAAATTCTTAATATTATCACTATCAAAGAACCTATATTTATTTTCAATATTAATTCATTCACACTTAGTTGTCACTGAATAATCAAAATGAAAATCAACTTCAAAATAGGGAAAACTAATTCTAGGAAATAAAACAGAGCATGGGGGCAACACTAGGCTCCATGGTCATCTACAGCACCTGCTAAAAAAAAACAATGGGGAAGTAGTATTTGCAAATTATTCATAGTATTTTCTTCCTTTCTTTCCAGATTTATTGAAATTATTCTCTTATTTGAGTTATTTGCACTGCCTTGTTTACCCCATGCTTTTCCTGTAGGGCCTTGACTTGGAGTAAGAGTAAGCCATGATCTCCAGGCCAACCTTCTCATGTGTTTCATAGACCAATCCTGATTACCATGTCAAATATCCCAAAGGTCTTTAACTTACAGTACCATCACAACAAATAATTCTGATGAACTCATGTTCTCCTTCCCCCAATTCTGCTAGCAATGTGGTAACTAGAGCCAAAAGACAAACCAAAAGAACTTTATAGATGATTTTGTAAGGTTGTATTTTCATAACACTGCAGAAGAACTCCCACTCACTTTGGGAACTGTTTCGGTGACTTAAATAATATACAACACGGTTTGGCAATCTTCTGGATGTAGTATCCGAAATTTGCATCCATTCACACTAATCTAGGGTTTCATGTGTCAGTAATAACCCTTTACTTTCAAAACTTAGTACGGATGAAAATTTCTTTGCCACAGTATTACCAGAGGGCTTAAAACACATTTTCACTGCAAATATACTAACATTTTTCCTTAAGAGACTGTGTAACCAAGAATGGGAACCTGATCTCACTCTCACACAAGAAATTGCTGTTTGAAATGTGAAAAATGCATGGTGTTCAAGGGGATAAAGCCTGTGTTGATAGTACACTTATTATATGCTTTGTTATTGTGTTAAATACAGTATCTACATGATCCTATTGAGTTGTCACAACAAATGAAGGAAACTGAGCAATGAGAGATGGAAGAGCCTGCAATACACCAAGGTGTCATGGCCATCTTCTTGTTGGGTGTTCTATTCTAACAGTTGGTGGAATATGTGGTAATTCCTCTCTGCTCACACTTACTTCAAGTCTGCAAGGTGAATGTAGCCATAGCTTCTACTGGGCAAAGACTACAACTATGCTCTTTCAAACAGTGAGCAAATCAGTCAATGTCTTCAAGCTACATGTTGAATAAACATTCATGCAACGAGAGGCAGAAATGTGATGATGTAATAGTTTTGTGATATAAAAGTTCCCACAGTGAAAACAGAATTTGGGTTGTAAAAGGTCACTCATTATGTCAGCAAAAAAGAACTCTTTTCAAGATGGTATATCATAGATCTTCTTGTTCTAACCACTCTTCTTTCCGCCCCATCCCTCTTCATAAGAGTTGGAATGACATCACGTTCTTTCTTCTCTATTGTGACATTGCCTCACATTGCCCAGGGTGGGGTAGCCACAATACTTCAGGAACTTATGTCATCCATTCAGGACATTACAATAATAGCCACACAAAAGATACAGATTTCATTTATTAGTAGTGATTCACTATCACTATATGCAAAGCAGCCACTTACTGTCTCTGGTTAAGAAATGAAAAGATGGACGCATGGGATTTCAATAACTTTCCCTGAAGGATGACATTTTAAAGGTAAAGCTAGGATTTGGATTCCAGAAATGCACCCCAGAGTTTGAAGTTTACAACAATACACACCTTGTCACGGTAGGGTGTCATTGGTCTTACATCCAGACTCTTGTGAAGCTGCCTATGTTTGCCATTTGCCTTGGATACTGTAAGCCTCCAGTACTGCCTTATGACTGTAATTCTATATATAACCAAAGGTAGAGTCATTTGAATTACACTCTTTTGTTTTGTTTGTTTTTCAAGATAGGGTTTCTCTGTGTAGAACATGGCTGTCCTGGAACTTGTTTTGTAGACCAGGCTGTCCCAGAACTCAGAGAGATCTGCTTGTCTCTGCCTCTCAAGTGCTGAGATTAAAGATGTACATCACCACACCCTGCTGAATTACAGTCTTTTAAACAGTATTTTAACCTCCCTGGTGAAATGTCTGTCTAGATTAAATCATCTATAACTGTAGCACTTTTTTATGCTGCCCTTACTGAAAATACTCTGGAGTAAGGTTGGCCTATTTTCTTGGACTGTTCTCATTCATTAGCTCTCTCTCTTCTGTAATAACTACCATGCTGGAAGCACAACTTCTCAAGTTATGGACCCGAATGAATTATTCTCCTATGCTTAAACACTCCCGACAACCTCACTTATTAGCCCGTATCCTTCTATTTCTGTCTATTCCTTAAAGAATGAAAGTGAGAAGATTCTATCCCCCTTCTTTTTTGCATGATTTCCTCCTGTTCTACCACTAACCACACATATGTCAAAAGCACAGTGATTAGAATCTCCACTAAAAACATAGTCATTTGATGACTTTTTTCGTGTTTCTAGGATGAAAAGGTTCAGAAGTTGTAAGTTTTATCAATGTGGGGGCTTCTAGAGATAGTTTTGCCTAGTCTAGACCTCCAACTACTTTTAAGTATTGGAGTATGAAAGAACTTGACTACATGTAACTGGCCATTTCTTACTACAAACCCCTAAAAGGGCAGAAAACCTATAATGGACTTTTCTTTACACTATTTATCACAACTTGGGTTAGGGGAACATGCTAACATTCTCAGAAGCAGACAATCCCAAAGTCTTCCTACTTAGAATGCATAAAAGCTGGAAGTGAGACTATTTCTGCGTCATCTCCCTCCCTCAAAAGCCACAGAACCTACAGAGGGAGCCACGGTTCTCATAATGATAAAAGGTCAATAGACTTCTATAAAAGATTAAATGATGCTGCCACAGAAGTAAATCAATTTTTACAAAGCGCTGAGCCTAAAAGGTACCACATGGCCTGAAGGTAAAAGGGGGACATTCAGATTTCTGCCATCTCTCCAGGAGGCCTTAAGATTGTTCCTCAGGCTTTCATGATAGTAAATCTCCTGGCAGGATCTGAAGTAGTTAAGTAAAGAAAAATCCAAATTGGGAAGTAAGGAACTCCAACTTTGCTTGACTTTATCAATATTGCTAAGGCAATGATGTCATTGTTTGGGGGTTCTGCAAAGACATTCCATGTCACTTCAGTTTTAGTACCAGGCTGGAGCCTGCATGGCCTGCCAGCATCAGCAGATAAACAAGACCTGTAGTCTTCCTATTCATCTCTGGATAGTTACTCAGAAAGATTCTGGAAAATATGCCTATTAGGAACTAAACATCTCACTTTTCTTCTCATCCTTCTGCCAGAAGTCCATTCCCTGGATAAACACTTTACAAACTGACGCTCTAAAAGTCTCTGAACATGACAAAGTATGTGTGCCTCAGTCAAGACTCATTAAATATTTTCTCTCCCATGATGAATGAACAGTTATATACTATATGAAACCTTTGGAGCTAACAACTACCCCCTTCCCCTGCCTTTTTTGTTTTGTCTTTATTTTGCATGAAAGATTATTTTTCCATGTCAACTATTTGTTATGCAATCTTGGCTTTGGTAAAATATCATTCTAGCAATATTACATGCAGAAATATTTTTTAGTTTTAAAATTTGTGAATTAAAATTCTTCTAAAAATTTGCTTTCTTTCCTTACTACTGCTTGCTTTTGATAACTGGTTCTTTCCAATGTCTTTGCTTATATTTAAATAAAATATTAAGGGAGGGAGAATCTACCATATTCTTTTTAAGGAGGTGGGGTTAGGGTTGGGTCACGGTGTCACTCACTTGTAATTCCAGCTCTCAGAACTGTAAAGCAGGAGGCTCAGGAGTTTAAGAGTAGTCTGGGCTAAACAGCAAAGTCTTGTCCCCTAATTCTTAATATTAATTTTAAAAGAGCCTAAGAGGTAGTTTATATAAATTATAAGCTATGTAGTCAAAGCTTCATCATATAATAATGTGAAAAGACATTGGTTTATTATTTCAATAGCATGGTGATAATTGATTCCTTTTCTCCCTTTAAAATCCTTGACAATTTCCTACATGTGCATAATATATTCAATTCATACTAAACGCCTTACTCTCTCTTATCTCCTTTCACTCCTGCTCATCATCCCCCCTCTTCACAGCTAGTCCCCCTCCTACCTTCATGCTATTTTATGTGTGCAGACCTCATACAGTGGATACAGCTTCTGTGATCAGGACTACAATGTCCAGGCCATGTTAGATCCAGAAAACAGCGTGTAATAGTACTCGGCCCCATACTCCAAACCTTAACTCTTTCTTTAACAAATTCCTTATTGTCTAATGATAACATTAGCTCCAGCAGCTGGGGACGGAGCTAGCCCAGAGTACAGGGCTAATGTGCTTAAAGACTGGAGTTAGGGGTTGGGGATTTAGCTCAGTGGTAGAGCGCTTGCCTTGCAAGTACAAGGCCCTGGGTTCCATCCTCAGCTCCAAAAGAGAGAGAGAGAGAGAGAGAGAGAGAGAGAGAGAGAGAGAGAGACTGGAGTCAAACTTGAACACAAGGAAGGGGGCAGGCGGGGACATTGATTGGTTACGGTCAATCTTTATTTGTAGCATCCCAAGGAAAGAGACTTCTATTCTGATACATTTTAAAAACAGCTTGGCAAGAAGGCTTAGGTGTAATGCCTTTACTGCAGAGCCTGATGACCCGAGTTCGACCCCCAGGACCCACACGGCAGAAGGAGATAACCCACTCCCACAAGTTGTCTTCTGACTTCTACATGTGTACATGACACTGGTACACCCACAAACATACTCTAGACATGTTTTTCTTTCTCGTTCTCTCTCCTCTCTCTTTCTCTCTTATATACAAATAAATAAAAGAAAATTTTAAAGATGTTAAAAACAGTATAAGTAAAAATTTCAGTAATACATACATACACACATGTAGATATGTAATACACACATAATTTTTATGAGCAAAAAATACAAGCATCTTCTACTGAAATGTGTAAAATGTACACAAAAGCCAGAGGAATGTGTCCTTGCTATAAGTGGCTCCTGCTTGCTGTATGCATGTCTATCAGGCATTATACCTTTCTCTCTTGGATGTCTTTTACCCAGAATGTTATTCATACTATAGCACACAAGAAAGTAAGTTACTGAACAGAATAGTTTAAATATAATTTAAAGTTTACTTTTTAAACACTTCTATCAGTTTTAATGAAGCTAGAAATAAATTCACTAAAGTTTCCGGCTGTTGGCATAAAGAGCATTTCCATAACCCATTCTTTTTTTCTTTCAGAGTTAATTCCATTGCAGATATGGTTCATGACTATGTATTTAAAGAATAGAATAAATCCAAAGAAAACAATTTGAAATTAGTCATCATTTTTAAGGTAGTAAAGACTCCAGAGTGTGGATCCATTGATTTTACAGTCTCTGGTTCCTCACTCTTTAAATTTAAATAAAAGGACATTTATTTGGAGCTGACACCAATACTAAGCCATTCTGTGGAAAAAGAAAAACATACTTTGTTTACTGACACTTTCCCACAATTGAAGAAAGTGGAAATGCTAATTAAAAATAAGTAAAGAGGAGGCTGAAATAAACTCACAGTCAGGTACAGTCAATCTTTACAACACCCTACTCATTGAAATAAGACCATATGAGGAATCAACATCATCTTATATCTGAGTTTGGGAGATTGCTCAAGTTTCATCTGCAGATACCCAGGAGATATGCTAAGTCATTCCACCTCTTCATAAGGGGTGTCCTCTAGTCAGTAAGTAAAAACTCAAGGTCCCCCTTGTAGAACAGAAAAATGTGAAAGTAAAAGTAAATTTAGTACATGATACTATCATGCTAGTAAATATATAAGAAAAACATTTAAAACATATACTGAACTTTTTTGCATATTTATTTAATTATGAAATAACAAAATGAAGAGTGTCAGTATATCTCACTTAGACAAAAATTAAAGATTTCTTGATAATAGTTTATACGTTTTAGATGATATTTTATTTTAAAAAAATGCATAACACAAAGGCCTGTGGGTGTAATTTCTTTCAAAGCAAGCTCACACTATGCTCCTGTGTCCATGTGTATACCTGTATATATGTGTATATGTGACAGTGTATATTTCTGTGTGATATATGTATGCATATCTGCCTGTGTGTGAGCATGTGTACCTGTATGGGTGTATGTGCACATGAGCATGTATATACAAGTATATTAGTGAATGGTGTATTTTTACTTCATTTCTATGTGTGTCCCCATCTGCACCTCTCTCTCTCTCTCTCCCCCACCCCTCTCTCTCTGAGTGTGTGAAGTTTTGTATGCTTGCATGTCTGTGGATGGTATGTGCATGCATGTGAATATGCACATGTGCTTTTAGTTTAGCAAGCATTTCACACAGCTAAGTTTCTCTATGAAATTCCCTTACCAGCCATAACCAAAGAAGCTTTACTCATTGCCAGAAACAAGACACTCCACTGCTGAGGCCTCAGAGGACAGAGGAAGAAGAGTCCCAAATACTACATGTGGTTCATCTGCTACATTTCTGAAAGGACAGAGCTTGGATACAAGGAACCAGCAGGGATTCTCTCCTATCTTCTCTCCCAGGAGCCCCTGTGAGCATACAATGTGGTGTGGTGCTTCAAGATCTTTGAGACCCTTCTCTTTCTTCAGCGAAAGGGTATTCAGTGAATATACATGGTTGTACTTTATCCTTTAGACATCTGAAGACTTACTCAGCAATTCTTAATACTCACAAATGACAGCCATTTCTAAAATCAAACCTGTCACCAGGCTGTCACTGGATCTTTCAGAGAACATAAACTAAGTCTTCTTAAGCATTCATCATATCACCCAGATTTAAATAAAAAACAAGCAGACAAATCAGGAATTAAGCAGAAAATTCCTTTGATTAAGAAGCTTTCAATACACAGAAACAAAATGCCTCAGTGTGTTTTCTGTCTCCACGTCAGAAAGGCTTATGGAAGACCAAGTTTGTGAGCACAAACTTACACAAACAGACCAAGTTTGTTTGTTCCAGTAGGTTTAAAAGAATACAAGTTCTTGGCCTTTTCAACAGCTTTCTTGAGTGAACTGACATGTCTAGAACCCACATGTCATGAGTATGATGGATGTTTTATCTCAGTTTTAGCTGATTGTAGGGAACCAAGTCAACAACCCAGAGGAGTGTCACGAAAGACCAAGGCTTTGAGTTTTAATGTGATCACTAATGGGGGTAGCAGGTAGCAGGATACAGAACAAAGCTAAGGCTTTACAACTATAAAGGGGACCTAGAACTTTAGAACTGGGTGAAAACTGACCATTCCCCCCTAAGCCCGAGAAGAACGCGTCAACGTGAGTGAGTGGCGTTCTCAGCACACCAGGCAGAAGCATTTCTCCCAACTTACATGCAATGCTTACAGAAGCAGGAGCTTTCTTGATGCTGCAAACACCGGTCATGGAGAGTAAATGTTGTGAGATTTTATTTTTAACTCTGGCATCCTGGGAGTTCTCAGAGTCAGGATTGTTCAGCCAGATGTTGGTCAGAGGTTAAATGGCTTGCAACATGCAGGGAGGGATCCCAGTACAGACTGGAGAAGGTTTCTGTCTGTTCTGTCCTGGGCTGAGGTTCACAGCAGAGCACGTACAGGCTTCTAAACTTCTAGTATCAATTGTGATTCAAGACGGATACTTCTTAGATGTCTCCATCTCTCATTCTTTCTTTCCGTTAAACTTCTGATACTTTGATCAAGCTTGGTCATCTGTTATGCGGCATCACGGGATATAAAAATGCTCTTCGGTTTTTTCCTGCCAAAACCTCCATTTTTTTTTCTTTATTGACAAAGTCTTTAGATTTGGAATTCTCCCAGTTCTATTCCAAATACAGCCAGTTCTCTTAGGCAGAGCAGCAGGAAGAAGACAGTGGCTCATTTCTCCCAGAATGACACTTGCAAGAAGAATCCAAGGTGTACAATCTCATGGTTTCCGCTTCATGGTCTCTTTCTACCATCAAGGTGTGTGTGGTGTGTGTGTGTGTGTGTGTGTGTGTGTCTGTCTGTCTGTCTGTCTGTCTGTCTGTCTGAAAGCCAGTGGTTAACATTGGGGTATCTTTCTCTAGAATTTTCTATGTCAGTTTTTGAAACAGGGTCTCCTGCAGAATCTGTAATCACACATTTACAGCACAAGCTGGCCTCTAAGCCCCAGGGGTCCTGCTGTCTATGCATTTCCAGCATAGGAATTATAGTTGTGCTCTGCCATGATCACCTTTCTACATGGGAGCTATCAGGCTGGACTCAGACACGTTTGTGAAGCAGGCACCTTACTAACTGACTCATCTCTCCAACCCTATGGCCTTATAGTTTTTAATCTATGATAATGGTAATTATACAACAATAACACAGTTAGCTAACATCTATGAATGATTTACCAAGTACTAAAACATCCACCAGAGATCATGTTATTTAATTCTCTTTAGCAAAGTAAATACGGTTTAGCTGATGGTTTTAATACTAGCTTAAGGTATAGAGGTATGACATGTGAGAGGCCTGGTTCAAAAGCAGAGGCCCTTAAAAGAGTTATGCTGTCTTTCCTCACAGAGTTACTATTGATCAATGCCCAGACTACATAGAATTGCTGGAGAAATGGTATAAGATACATTTTTGGGGAAATGTCAAATGCTTCAGATAACCCATTACGTATTTTCATTTCTAAACAGTAAAATGGCTGTTGTACTAAACATTTTATCATTAGTGTTTTCAATTCATTGAATTTGTGTTTGTTATGATTTATGTCTTGACTTCAGATTTTGCTTTCTTAGGACTTGCCAATTCTTTTATCAGTTTGCCTAGCACAGTATTTAATACCAAGTCAAGATCTACTGAATGCGGTATCAGTGCAGAGACTATTAGGAATTTGCCTAATAACAGAATGTATTCAATAAGCTTCTTTCTCCCTTTTGAGTGTGATCGTTGGCTGTAGTGTTTCCTTGGGTGGGTTATGATGTCTAGTCAGGGTTGAGACACCAGTCTGCTTGTTGTGAAGTCAGCTTTGAGATGCAGTTAACACTCCCATTGATAGCCTTTAAGGACAGCAAATTTCCTTTACAACACAGCTGGGTCCCAGCCTGTCAGTTGAAGTCCTTAGGCTGAGGAGCTCAAGTAGGAAGGAATGCTATCTCCAGACTACTTTCAGAATCAAGACTGCAACATCAGCTCCCCTGGATTCACTGGGTTAATTTTCAACATGCTAGCTTTTATAAGCATAAGCATGTGAACTGGTTTTCTAAGTCACTTTCTCCTCCGCTGTCCCTTGGTTCCATGACCCCCCCCCCACACACACACACCCATATCTCTTCTTCCCTCTCTCCTTCCTGCCTTCACTTTCTGGAGATATGTTTTCTTTTTCTTTCTCTTTGTTATTAGCCAATGTTTTATAGAAAAAAGGTTTTCCCTAGAGAAGTATTAACAGCAGAGAGGAAGAACTAGTGAGAGATGGAGATGCCTGAGGTATTTTTTGAACCATGTCCCTGATTACAAATCCTCATTCTAGAATCACAGCTCACCTAAGGAAGCTCATGGATTCTTCTGTGGGATTATTTTGTATACTGAAATGGAAGTTTTCTATCACTAAACCTTCCAACTGATACTCCTGAAACAAGTTCCTGAGGACTTCTGAGTAAAATGGTGGATTAGAAGCAACCACCATGGTTCAGGGAAAAGAAGAAATATCAGGATAAGGAAAAAAAATACTACATTTAAAAGACAGAAAGAGAGGGAGACCTTTGGAAATCCCAAAAGGGAGACACAGGAGAGCAGGAAAATGCTCAGGGATAGAAGAACAAGAGCAAGAGGAGGAGACGTGAGCAAAGTTTCCAGACCCATGCTTTGCAGCAGGGGGAGGGAAACAGAAGCCTCACTGAAAAGCAGTGTGCTTTCTCTTTACCTGTGCTGAAAACTGAGCCCCAGAGACAAGGCTAGTCAGTAAAAGGATTCCTCAAATGACACTGGAAGAGATATGCAAATAGAAAGGCACAAAATGCAACCCAAACATGAAATAGCAAGGAAGTATGACTAAAATATTGTAACATATCATCTAATAAATTAAAAATCTGAAGGGGATAAAATGATTTAAAAATGGTGTACATAAAACTGATGGATGACCTCAAAGAAATCACAAAGAAATGAATGGATAAAGCAAATATAATCAATCCAAGACCTGGAGAGAAAAGCCAAAAATAGAAAGCCAGTAGGATGGATGAAAAGTTTACAATGCCAAAAAGAATATCATCAAGAAAACTAAGATTAATAATAATAATAATAATAATAATAGAAAGCAATGCTGGAAATAAAACACTGTATGATTAAATAATAGATTCAACCAATCAGAAGAAAGAACATCAAGGAAGGAAAACAAGATTGAAGAAATATGACATCAAACATCATGAAAAAAAGTCAATGGCTATGATCACAACTTCAAGAACCTGGGAATCTGATCAAGACTCAAAATTTACAATGGAGTAAAAGTAAGAGCTGAGATAAACACTAAAGTCATCGAGAATCTATTCAGTGACATGGGAGCAGAAAATGCTCCAAATTTAGGGAAAGAAATGGGAATCCAATCACAAGAAGGTTTGAGAATCACAATGGAAAGGATGACATGATAGAACTGCTCTATGACACATTACATTCAAGATGCCCAAAGTACAAAAGAAAGAAAGGAAAGGAAAGTTGTACTAGATAAGTGTCAATTCAGAAAGACAAACACATGAGAATGACTTCATACTGCTCGAAACAAATCATAAAAGCCAGGAAATCATGGAATGGTGTATTTCACACTTAGAAAGTAAAAGTATTACCAACCAAAATTGCTACATATAGCAAAGTAAAATAAGAGGGATGAAGAGGATACTAAGGAGCAAATACGAGCAAAATACAATGATATGTATTTATGATTATGTCACAATAAGACCCATTATTTTTATGCTAATAAAAAATAAGTACAAACAAAACAAAATCCAGTTTCTTCATTTCTTGTAGAACCTTGCATTTCCTTACTGCTTAATCCCACTGGAAAGAGGCAAAGCTGTTCATTACAACTGGCTACATAACAGAATTATGTGTCAGAGTGACTTCAGAAATTCACTGTGGACCTAAAGCACACTCTTGCATAAGATTCCAATTTTATACTTAAAAATAACAAAACAAAACCCCATGACCAATAACCAGTTCCTAGGGTTAAAACAAACAAAGAACTTCCATAAGGCAATTTTGAGAATAAATATTATATTAAAGGAAAATGATGCCTTACCATTTATGAGTCTCTGTCAGAGCAGTCTCTTGTGACTCTTGGTCAATTTTAGCTGAAAATGCAAGAAAAAGACATGATAAGATCGCCATTTTTACTATGTTAATCCTGCCTATCCATGAGCATGGGAGATCTTTCCATTTTCTGACATCTTCTTCAATTTCTTTTTTCAGGGACTTAAAGTTCTTGTCATATAGGTCATTCACATGCTTAATTAGAGTAACCTCAAGGTATTTTATAACATTTGTGGCTATTGTAAAGGGTGATGTATCTCTGATTTCCTTCTCAGCCTGTTTGTCTACTGTATATAGAATGGCTTCTGATTTTTTTGAGTTGATCTTGTATCCTGCAATGTTGCTGAAGGTTTTTATTAGCTGTATCAGTTCCTTGGTTGAATTTTTGGGGTCACTCATGTATATTAACATGTCATCTGCAAATAGGGAGAGCTTGACTTCTTCCTTTCCAATGTGTATCCCCTTAATCTCTTTATGTTGTCTTATAGCTCTGGCTAGAACTTAAAGTACTATATTGAATAAGTAGGGGGAGAGGGGACAGCCTTGCCTTGTTCCTGCTTTTAGTGGTATTGCTTTGAGTTTCTCTCCATTTCATTTGATGTTGGCTGTTGGCTTGCTGTAAATTGCTTTTATTATGTTTAGGTATGTTCCCTGTATTCCTGATCGCTCCAAGACCTTTATCATGAAGGGGTGTTGGATTTTGTCAAATGCCTTTTCTGCATCGGTACAGGGCTCTACCATTTCAGAGAGTGTACAATATAAACAACATGGAGTTGATTAGCTATGAATTCTAATGTTCTCCAGCTATATATTATCTTAACCCTATTAATGTCACTGATATGCCAGAAATATTATTAAATTGGAATAAATTGACACTACTATATGGGCATATAAGATTTTTACATCAGCACTCAAACTTTTTAGGTTATGAATAATTTATTTGCCCCTGACATAGTAACCTAAGGAATGGAAACATACTTTCATAGTTACATTGAATATACCAGGGTCTAAATACCAACAAGTTTGTTGAAAATAATTCTCTCAGGAACAGGTACAAGCATCAAGATGGAAATGTAAACAAATGAAGGCGATGTACATTTAAAACACTTTGTAACCATGCTCTTTGGAACAGATCTCAAGTGACTGATTATGGTCTGCTCTAAAAGGGGGACATTGTTATGCACCCATTTATCTGCTTTAATTTTTTTTTTTTTTTTTGGAGCTGGGGACCCAATCCAGAACCAATCCTGTGCTAGACAAACACTCTATCACTAAGCTTCAAACTCAGGTTTATTTGCTCTATCCCCCCCCCCCCAAATAAAGATGCCTGACATGAACTCACAGATCAGATTTAGGACAGGGATGAAGATTTCAAACTATTTAAAAATCAGATAGTAACTCCATTAACCAAAACATATGACAGCAACTTTCACATTCTTTAAGAAGCAAGCATTCCAGGAAGTTAAGGAAATACTCTACAACTCTCCCCTCTTCTTCTTTGTGCATATATATTTGACATAAATGTTTCAGAGACACTGTTATTGCACTCATTATTTTCAGTCTATTCTAAAGAATGTAAAAGATTAGTTATGACTTCACAAATTAACAATTTCATGGTGATTACCCACCCACAGCTAGAAAAACTACCAAGCTAGAGAACAATACAGAAAAATCATTACCACACCTACACTGTCTTCATAATGCCTCTCCCGCAAAAACAGACATGCACAAGATAAATAAAAAATACTCTAAATAGTAAATGAAGAAATTGTCTATTTATAATCCTTTCCCATCGTGTAATATTTGGGGCCACTTGGAGAAATCAGAAGGCAAAATGATGCAGAAGGAAAAAAAATTGGCAATGCTGACAAAATAAAACCCATGATCCTTTGGGAACTGTTAAAGTGTCTCTCTCACTACTTAAAACACAATAGCGCAGCTTGGGTTCATTAAAGTTTTACAATTTTCACGACTGTTCTGACTGAAGGTCTGTACAGCATCTCTAGTGTCCTGACACAGTGTCAGGCTGACACTCTCTCCAGTGGATGTCCAAATTTAAGAGGGATCATTTGAGCCAGCTACAAGATTTTTTTCCCTGGCTTTCCTTTCCCTTTTTGTACTTCATATTGTTTACATGAGTTTACAGGTCTGTCATTAGCCACATTCAAGCCAGGGGTGCACATTAGATACTCTACTTTAAAAAGGCTCTGGTATGAACATACTTTCATAAAAACCAGTTTGAGGGTACCTAAAAGAAAACAGGGTTAGCTTCCAAAAACAATTCTGGAATTACATAATGTGCCTTCAAGGAGAAATAACAAAAGCAGCCTGAATGAACGCTACTTTGACAAAGGACTTTTTTTTTTTTTTTTTTTTTGCTTGCTTGTTTTCTTGAAAAATACACAGATTAAAAGAATTGATGGAAATAATTTCTGGACTATTTTAGAAGATCCAAGTAAATCATTTATGAAACTAAAAGTACATGAAGCTGATACTTCCAAGAGCTATCTTCAATTCCCATAAGATTAATGTGAGCCACATGACTTTTGGCAATCAGATTCACTTGTCAACATATGCAAATTATTTAGCACAATGTCTATAATGACCATTATATGTGATGTAAATGTCTTTCTTAAGTTTTAGAATTGAAGATCTGAAAAATCTTGAAGTGAACCAACCACTGTTTTATAATGTTGACCTCATACAGAATACAGAAAATATATCCTTGCAGCTTTTCAAAAACGTATGCCCTTAAATCATGGTAAAAGGGAATAAAGTGAGTCCTGCTAGTTCACAGTAATAATTCCTTTTGATGTGTACCAACACAGCTCTTGTTTCAGTGCCTGAGAAAGTTGGCTTTAAAAAAAAAAAAAAAACCCAAACCACTTTAATCCAATGTGGCAGGAGATTGATCCATACCAAAGAAATAAAACATAAAAACAGATCTCCTTACCAAACCTAATAACCATGCTACAATAATAAAGTCAAATTAGAATAACAGGCGATGCTTGGGACTTCTCTACTATCCATTACTTTTGCCTGATTTTCAAGCTACAGGGATTTGTATATTGAAACTCTAATCAGCTTTGATAAACAGTCAAATTAGAGATCAAAGAAAGCATATTAAAGGCCAAATTTCAACTCTCAATGTAGAGTCAACAATTCAAGGA
Organism: Onychomys torridus; assembly: GCF_903995425.1. NCBI lineage: Eukaryota > Metazoa > Chordata > Mammalia > Rodentia > Cricetidae > Onychomys > Onychomys torridus. The sequence goes on from NC_050453.1 coordinate 20,619,411, forward strand.
GCAGGGCAGATTTCCTTTTGTATTGTAATCTGAAAAAATATATATATATTCTGAGATAGAGGCATGGTGGCATAGATCTGTTATCCCAGAACATAGGAGGTAGAGTCGGGGTTGGGGGATCAAACTTCCAGGCAGTCTGAAATACACAGAGAAACGTTGTCTTAAACCCAAGGGTTGGAGATGGAGCTGAATGGTAGGGCACTTGCCCAGTATCTGTCAGGTCTTTGTTCAATGCCACAAAATGCTTTTAAAGTTGGGGTGCATACATGATCTAGCATGATGCTTTGCACAAAAACACGATCAATGCTCTACTGTCAGAGTTCCCTTTAGGGGGTCACTTAATGAACAGAGCATTTTAATTGTACAAAATTACAAGTTTCACTGTGACATGAACATAAATTTTGATGCCAACTCAATGATACAGCAGGCTGTGGCTGCTTGGGTAAAGATGAATCAAAAAAACTGAAGTCACATGTCACTGTAACCAGTGAAAATCTGCCTTCACCAAGGGCGGGGAACAAGCTATTTGTGCACCATCATCAAAATCTCAGCTGCATCTGCAGAGACACTCATTATGTCACTAAAGGTGACAGAGAAATTAAGATAACTTTCTACATGTACCACACACATGTTCTAAGGATATTTAAATTTCCTGAATTTTTTTTCTGGAATATATAGCTCTGGCAGATTGGTGAGATGGCTCAGTGGCTGGAGATGCTTAACTATACAAACCTGGTGACTTGAGTTTGATCACCAGGAGCCATGGAAGGATGGAAGGAAATAAGAGACTATGCTAAATTGTTCCTTGACCCTCTCTCACACACACACACACACACACACACACACACACACACACACACTCAGTAAGTAAGTAAGTAAGTAAGAAAGAAAGTAAGAAAAAGAAAACAAATTATTTGTAGGCCATTTCTAATGGTGCACATGATTATGTAAAAAGTTTTGAAAGCTCGGGTTCTTTTGCGAAGTAATTTCCTATGTATGTACAATCAGTTATCAACAAAAGATTATGATTAAAGTATGCTCAAGTAATCACATAAAAGAAGGGAAGGACAATATTTACATTTCAGAATTCATGTAAGATTTCATCCCCCTCCTCTTCAGAGGAAATAGCTCACTTCTTTTTTGACACACAATGATGTGGCAGCCTTCTGGTCACCTCTAGACATGATTACTGACTAGGGACTATATCTCTATGGTCTAGTACTTGCCTAGGATACATAAATCCATGGTCTTGATAACTAACACCATAAACAAACAAACCTCACCATGATTCTAAGCCAAGTTTGTATAGGGAAGTCAAGGGAACACTTAAAATTGACAAACGGTTGGTTGCAAGGCTGGGTGGGGTGGATTTGCAGTGAGCTTTAAGATGTCAATGAATTGCTGGGTTTCCTGTGCTACAGCCTTCCCAGCAGTGTCCTTGGCCATGTTGGACAGAAGTGAATAACTCTTAATGGACACAATCATGATGAACATTCTCCCTCCCTCTGAATCACGTCTCCAAGAGAAGCTACTTGCACATTTGCTACCAGAGAAGTTGCACACACCCTATCCAGTGTCCTTACCCTTCAGCCTCCAGACTCCTTTAATACCAGTGTTTGGGTCTTGAGTATCATTTAGTTCAGACAAACCTGGTTTGAATTCTAGTTTGTCCACTAGACTGTGATAGATTTTAATAACTGTTACCCCCCACTGTTATAGCAAAATCTTTCTTCATGAGACTGGAAAGACATTACTTTTTCATTGAGTTGGTTCATATTTCAATAAGATACTGTATTGATCAGCGGGGACTTGGAGTGATACCGTTAGTTCCTTCCTTTTATTTTCACATCATTATTAATTCAGAAAGGATGAGGTGTAGTATTTTCAGATTGTCGAAAATACACAAGATTTATATTTTAATTTTTCTATGTAAAATGATATGAAGAATTAAATGGACACTAAGCTAAAATAAGACTACTTTTCCAGCAATGTGGAAAAAAATGGTGTCCCAAGACCTTTACAAAATCTTGGAATGACCTTAAAACATTTTCAGGAACATTTCTTCTACTACCCACTTACCTTCCATGTATAGTAAGGATTTTCTTCTCCTTTCTTCTTTTCTTGTCCCTTTCCCCAAGGCTCAGGGGATCCCCATGTGGCTTTCTTAGAAGCTGCGACTAAATACCAGCTCTTTTTGTACCCAACTCTATTGTTATTGCAACAGAACTAAGAGAATACTCAATTCCTGTTATAAAAGCTGGACTTAATAGCTTTTTAGATTTGTTTTTATTATTTTTGAAAAGGAATAACAGCAAATAAAGTTGCTCCAAGGAACAGTGCTTTTAGTGAATTTAGGGAGAACATGCCAAAATCTCAAATATAAAATGATTTCTTTAAATTTTGCTGTGTATGGTGGCAGACACTTTTAATCCCAGCAGTACAGAGGCAGAGGAAGGTGGATTTCTGTGAGATCAAGGCTAGCCTGGTCTACATAGTGAGTTCCAGGGCAACCAGAACCCTAACCCTAACCCTAACCCTAACCCTAACCCTAACCAGAACTCCAAAGTGAGAATTTATTTTTTTAAAAAATAAATAAAAATTTCAATCCTCCTCCAAACAAGATATGTTATTCTGAGTATACCACAGGCAACCATTCACGTTCTGGTGCATGAGAAACATCAGCAAGAAAATGTCTAGAGAAGATTCACACCTAAAACAGGCTTGGTAGGGGAGTGACAAGACAATTCAATACTGACCTGGGAGCAAGAAACATAATGATTGAGTATAAGACAAATGGCAAAGAAGAACATGGTTTGGATAGATAATCTCCAGAGAATACCAACAACTACTATTTTAATAGACCTACAACTATACGGAGAAATCATGGTAGGAAAGTTGGTCAGTCAACTGCTAATCCTCAGAGCAGAGCTGAGCCTTAAATATTAAACCTAACATTGTAGTTGTTACTCTTTAGCCTTTAAATTTAAATAGTAGAGATCTGTCTTTTGGGGCAAAAAAAGCCCTTGGTTGGGACCACAACAAACAAACAAACAAAAATAGCATTAAATTTCTTAGAAGGCAGTGTTCATCATTTACTTACTTTTATTTGTGCTCACTTACTTTAGAGTATCTTTTTAGTTTTGAGTCTACCAAAGGGGTCACTGGCTTGGATGGATTTGAGCCACTGAGCATGAGAGTAGTTAAAACCAGCACTCCTGATGACTTCTACTCAGGCACCACTGATGCTTCTTACACTGAACCTCTGGCCCCACAAATTATTCCTGGTGGTTGCTGCCCTACTATGTTAGTCTTCTGCCCCAGTGATTTGTGCCTCCGGTCTCTGTCTGGCTCCAGACTCTTTGGCAATGTGAGCTATTTCTGCTGACCTTGTTCCAAACGACTATGAGTAAGCAGAGGCACTGAACGGACGCCCTTTCTGCTCTCCAGCTTTCGTGAGGGAATACCACATATTCCCAGGTAATTGGAGACAGAGTTGCCTCTGAGTAATATCAGATGGAAGGCGACTCAGGGCCCTTTCATCTACTTGTCTAGGCTTTAAATCTTTGTGCTATTTTCCCTTTTATTTAAAGTGTTAACTAGTTTTTGTTTATAATTAGCTATGAATGTGCATTTGGGTTGCTTTTAAGTGCAGCCAGTATGGCTTATTCCTTTAGACAGATGTACTGCCTTTCCTCTGAGTCATCTGAGGTTGTCATTTAACCGCAAATATATTGCTTTTAGTTTTGTGACTTTTAAGACACTCCTCCTTTTGACAACGTACTAAAATTCAAGCAAATTTGGGAAGGATAGACATGTGAGACAGGAAGATTCTGTGAGTATCTTTCCTTTGGCTGCAGAAGAAGGAGCCAAGTCTCACCTCACTGCACTCCCTGCTTTGATGCTGCTGAAGTGCTTGGGACAATAAGACAGTTGCTGTAGAATAGCTTGAGAGAAGGAAAGCCTGTATCTGGTAAATACTGCATTAAATTTGGCCTTTACAGCAATTCATAGCTACCTGTTAGTACTGAGGGCATTTCAGCTTTGCATATAAAAATATGTACCATTTTGTTCATATATAATATATATATATGTACATATATATACATAATATGTTAATGTTTGTTGTTAAAACACAAGAAACATAATTAAAAACCACATGTACTTCAAAAATTTGATATTTGTGACTTTTAGCAAAACCCATCCTGATATATACTCATCTGAAAGCTTCTTTGTGAAATTGCTTTCCAAATTTAATTAAAAAAAAAAAACCAAAGTGGAAAGGCTTGGGAAAATATTCAATGCACACACATGCTGAACACTCTGTCAATGGATATGTGACTCCATCTATAAGCTTTGGACCTCTCTGCTCAGCGTCCACTAATGGAGTATAAAATTAAAGACACACCCAGGGCTACTCTTTTCTCTTCCTTTGCTGAGAAATAACTATGCTACTGAAGCAGTCAGGAATATGCACTGATACCAGGCTGACTTTAAATTGGTACCCTTCAGGTAGAACCCAAGTCATTACAAGTCATGTGCTAAAACTGCAAACATATGTATCTTAAGGCTGAGCTTTCAATATTAAAAGCAATATCCACTAAGTCTGACTGATGAATCTGAAACATCAAAATATAAAACAGCTGGAAATAAAAATCTGAAAAGCATAAAAGCTCCTTCAATGTGTTTTCTTTTCTTCCTAATAATACTTGCCAAAACAATGTTGGAAGATGAGGGCATTTCAATTCTAGAAATCAAAGTCACATAAATGAACATTCCAATATTTCAACAAATATTTGAGCATCTATTGTATTTGGGGGCTCATGTGTTGGGGCTCATGTGGCATATTTGTATAGTCTTTTGCAACAAGAAAATGATCAATGGGGAGAGAAATTATGGTCACATAATGGACAACAATAGCTATATTGGATTATTACAGCCCACATGCATATTATTAAGCTAATTTTATATATAAAAAACCTACAGTGATAAAACCCAATGTGAAAGGAACTTTAGTACAGCTTACAGTCTTGGGATTAAAGGTGAAAATGTCACTCAAGGTATTAGAAATAAATATTACATGAAAGAGGCAGGTTTCAAATTTGCGCCAATGGGCTCCAACATTGTAACACTGTCCAATTTCTCATGAGCACAGCCAAATGAGAGTCTCATTCGCCTACTGATATAAACACCAATGAGCAGGAAACAAAGGCAACTGAGTTTGGAATACAATGAGGAGGAGGTCCTAGGCAAAAGAAGATGTAGAGGTTGGAAAGTGTAGGCAGAAAATGGTAAGAAACAGAAGGCTCTGAAGCAACCACTCAAAGTGTTAAGAAGGAAAGCTTACTGGTGGCGGTGGCACATGCCTTTAATCCCAGCACTCAGGAGGCAGAGGCAGGTGGATCTCTGTGAGTTCGAGGCCAGCCTGGTCTACAAAGCTACACAGAGAAACCCTGTCTCAAAAAAACCAAAAAGAAGAAGGAGGAGGAGGAGGAGGAGGAGGAGGAGGAGGAGGAGGAGGAGAAGAAGAAGAAGAAGAAGAAGAAGAAGAAGAAGAAGAAGAAGAAGAAGAAGAAGAAGAAGAAGAAGAAGAAGAGCCTAATGAGAGAAGGTAGGAAGTATGATAGGAATAGTTGCCAAAAGTGCCTTGTTTGGTGTAAGGGTTGCAGTGTGCACAAACAGAGTGAAAGACATAGATCTGTGTCTAAAGCAGGAAGATGCACTTTTGAAGGAGTCATGCACTTCCAGAGTTCACTGGGGACAGCTTTGTCTGGTTCTAATCAACTGGGAAAGAGGATAAAATGCATGAAATAGCAGTTTGCATCCACTAGAGCATAGGAGCACAGGGCTAGGAACTCCTCAGTCTTCCATCTCTCTACATTGCTTTCTAAGGTCAGTTTCCAGAATAGGGACCCTTGCAAGAGCAGCTCACAGAAGCTAATCATCTTGGGGGAGTTGAGAAAATACAGATGGGACTCTAGGAAGGTGGAAGCAGCTGAAATTCAAGGTGTAGAGGTCCAGAGAGGAAATAAACTTTTCATAAAAGCAGAAAAAGAAATCACTCCCAAGTTCTCTCTGATTTTGCTAAGTATTAAGTGGCATGTGTCTACAGGGGAATACCACAAATCCAAGCAAAGACCCTCTAAGGAAGACTCACCCCAAAGGTCCTTCAAGGTCAAAGTGGGAGTCTGACGACTGGAGAGACCAGGAGAGACCAGGTAGAGAGTAGTCAAGGGAGTCTCCAGCAGGTAAAATATCAAGGTAGTACATTCACTATGATGTTTACTCTTGATTTGCCTAAGCAAGTTTTGATAAGAGGCCTGAAAAGGCATCAGGCTGAATCATGCATCATATTTAAATGATACCAAACAAAGCCAAATATTCTTTGAATTTGCATAAGGCAAACAAATGGATTGTATTTTATAGTCTATAGCAAAAACACAGTCCTGCCAATACCACCACCAACTTCCACTCTATTTTGCATATCTGAATATTGTTAAGCCATCAGATTTGTGGTCATATGTCACAGCAGCATCAGAAAACTAATAAAGATTTCTTATCAGAAACTGAAAGGATAAAAGAATCAATTATTAAATTGTGTGTAGAAACACACACACACACACACACACACACACACACACACACACACACACACACAAACACACACAATATGTAGCTATGACTTTAAGGATTTCTTAAAGGCTTGGTTCCCAAACAGTCATGCTCCTTATAGACAGTAGCACTTTTATGAGGTGGGCCTGCCTACTAGAGGGAGATGGGGTCACTGGGCTTTGTCCAGGAAGGAATTATCAGGACAAAAATCTTTCCTCCTCTTTTTCTTTTGCCTCTCAAATGCAGAAGGCACACCAGCTTCTTCTGCCAAACAATCCCAAAGAACAGGGCCAATGTGACCTTGAAAAGAAACCGCAGAAGCCATTAATCAAAATAGAGCATCCCTCGGTTTAAATGGGTCACTTCAGGACTTCTGTCACATTGATAGAAAGCTGCCTAGCACAACTGTTCAAAAATAGAATCTAAGTAAAATTTTACAAGCATTCAGAGGCTAGAACAATTTTGCACCTGGAAATGTACACACTGGGAAGTGTTAAAGGAAATGAAACCTTAGTTCTATATAAACAAATGAAAAGAATGGGAAAGTGCTATTTATGAGCATGAGTATGAAGTATGCTTCCACTAAAGAACTGACTAAAAATTAGGAATAAGATATTACTTTGTTTTAACACATCTAGAACTAAAAACATGCCAATATCAAGAATTACAGAAGAAATAGAAGACTGTCATGTAAGGTTTTTATACCAATGAAGATTGGTATGCCTGTATTTGGAGACAGTGATTAATTAAGTGGGACAGAATGCTGATATCACTCTGTATAAATAAAGTGCTGATTGGCCAGTAGCCAGACAGGAAGGATAGGGTAGGCGGGACAAGGAAGAGGAGAAGGCTGGGAACAGGAAGGCTGGGAGGAGACACTGCCAGCCGCTGCCATGAGAAGCAACATGTAAAGACACCAGTAAGCCACAAGCCATGTGGCAAAGTATAGACTAACAGAAATGGGTTAATTTAAGAATAAGAGCTAGACAATGGTAGGCCTGAGCTAATGGCCAAGCAGTTTAAATAATATAAATGTCTGTATGATTATTTTATACATGGGTTATGGGACTGCAGGAGCTTGGTGGAACCTGGAGAGAAGCTCTCCAACTACAAATGGCGCCCAACGTGTTGGCAAGAATTTCCACCTAAAACCTAAGAAACAAGATTCTAAAACGGAACTAAAAACAGCTTCCTAGTTGTCCTTCTCAAGTTAGCGGCAGGTTCCTGGCGTGTGCGTCTGACCTACAGTGTGTCAGGCATGAGGAATCTACAAGCGACACTTTACTCTGCTGAGTGGTGGATTTACCCTTTGCGAGTTAAAAACAAAAACAAAAACAAAAAAACAAACAAAACAAACAAACAAAAAAAACAACAAAAAAAGGGTTTCTGGGCTATGTGCTGCTTTGATAGAACTGCTTCTGATAGTTGATGGTACACATAGCTCCAGACCCAGAGCTGGTGGTAAACTGTACCACCACCATGTTAGGAAGCTGAGGTGGGTGGAGCCAGCAGCCACAGTGGTGTTTCAGTCTTACAAAGAAGGATATTACACAGAGAATCTGGTTTGTCTTGTCTTTGGGATTTTTAACTACAAAAAAAGATCTGATTGTAAAAGCTGTTGAGTTAAACAAATATGTAAATTTTAAAGGTACCTTGACTTCAAAATTTGGATATAAGGATATGTTGCTTTGGAAAAGAGTCTCTGCTTTTGTTTCCACAGAAAGCCAGAGGCTATGGATTTTTTCCAGATTAAGATACATCAGGTTTGATCAGAAAGACCACCTGAAAGGTCTCTGATGACACCATGGTCCAGATGATCCAACATCCAAAATGGTTTCAAGGCAACTGGCTCTGAGGTTTACCTTCATGGACTATTCCATAATCCTAAAATTTTCTTTATGACCCCATAAGATACAGCGCCCCCCTCCAGCAGGAAGTAGTAAGACAAACTACGCCCAAATTCCCAGCTGGCTTTGGAGATGGAATTGGCTCATTCCTTCTCTAAACCCAAGCACATTGTTAAAAGAAAAGGTTAAGAGATTCTTGTGTCCCAAATCAGAAGAGCCCTCTGGTGTGGGACAGAGAAAAACCAATATTTTATTTAAAACAGGTTGATTATAAATGCAATCTCTTTTAAAGACAATAAGGGGATATGATATAGATATGATAGGATGAAAGGGTAGATTAATGAACTTACTTTTAAATAGCAACAACTCATTTAAAATGTTTTACATTGGTATAGATTTTAGTCTATTGATACAAACTTAAAGTTAATTTTGTTATACTGTGTGTATATTTCTACTCTCGTTTAAGGTATTATGTTTGTACAGCTCATTTAAAATTGTAATGGATAATTAAAATAGATTAATAATTATGATAAGCATACTCATAGCCATGTTAGTTCAGTCTTCTAGGTATACACAGAGATATTTCAAATAGACAGATGATCTTCAAACACTTCCAAGGTCTACAGAATATGGCATTTAAAATATTTTTAAAATTTGGACTTTCTGGACAGTAAGACATGTCTGCTCCTGGCAGCACCAATTTACTTCAGAGAGGAGGATGGGCATTAAAGACACTTCATATGGAGTTTATCTTCACCTTGACAAAAATAGCCATTTGGACAAGAAGCTGTTCTTGCCTGGACTGCTTGATCGACTGGATGTACAGGACCTATAGAAAGTTGACCACTAAATTTTGCTTGACAAAATGGTCCTTCAGGTTCCTGCTTCACAGAGGAAACTGCCAGACATTCTACAGGACACTGAGAGAAGTGACCGAAAGATTCTAGTCCTGTGGGCAGAAGACAAATGCCCCAACTTTACAAAAAAACATTAGGTGACTGTCCAGGCTGCCAGCTGTCTTTGTCTACCCTGCAAGACTCCCGAAAGTTGCTTGCATCCTTCTCCCGGTACTCAGGTAATATTATATCCTTCTGAGGTCTTTGATGTGGTTGAAGACTAGATAGTTACAATTTCTTCAGTTATGATAAAAGATAAGTTAGATATAAAACCTTAGACTCACAAATATAAGATAGATAGGATATCTTTTTTAATATTGTAACTATAATTCTTGCTTGATAATTGTTTTGTTATTTGTAATTTTACTATGTAAAAGTTAACCCTCCTTTTTTAACAAAAAAGAAAAGGGGAAGTGCTGTGGATATCACTCTGTATAAATAAAGTGCTGATTGGCCAGTAGCCAGAACCTGGGGAGAAGCTCTCCAACTACAACAGAACATGAAAGCAATCCCGAAAATACAAAACAAAGATGTATAGTGTATTAGTTGACAGTGGAAATATGGAATACTAAAAAATATCCAATCTATAAAAAGGAAGTATAAAACACCATACAGGATAAATGTAGACAGATGTAAAGATGATAAATTAAACCCAATCATATTTTTAATTAAACTAATGGTCTAAACACTGCAACTGAAAGGCAGGGAGGAGTTAACAATCCTGACTGAAAACTTTCAGCTCCATGCTACCGAGTGGAAACCCATTTAAAAATACAGACATTGCTTAGATTAGATTGAAAGTCAAAGAATAAAAATGGCATTGTGCGAACACTAATCACAACAAAGTTGACATGGCTGAATTAAAATTAGATGACTTCGACTTTAGAAGGAGAAATTTTGTTCAGGGGGGAAAAAAAGTCAAGCACTACACTGAAGAGGGAATTCAACAGGAAGACAAACTAATTCTAATTATGGATGTATCCAGAATCAGGGCTTCAAAATGCACAAAGCAAAAACTGTTATATCCAAAAGAAAAAGAAAATAAGACAAAATTGAAGGGAACGATGGGTGTGAGTGACAGCAAGTAGTGATTCCAACCCTCTTCTCTCAGTAAATGATAGATTGAAGATGCAATATGAAAGTTTATAACAGGAAGAATATAAAAGGTCAGAACAATGCTACCAATGAATGGAGACTCTTCACACAGTCTTGTAAGGTTAGTTTTTTTGGGAGGAGGGGGGCAGAGAATGAATTGAATTGCTAGGAGTAGAGGGTTAAGGGCATCTCATCAGTTGAGAAGCTTTCAACATGATGCAGAAGAGTTAGGAAGGAAAAGAAAGTATACAGTGTGAGATAATCAGGGTGGGAGAGATAGCGCAGAAGTTAAGAGCACTTACTGTTCTTACAGAAGACCTGAGTTCAGTTTTCAGCATCCATAAAGTGGCTCACAATTGCCTATAACTCTAGTTTTAGAGGATCCACTGCCCTTTTCTAACCTTTCAGGAGCTGCATGTATGTAGTGCACATACATAGACATAAAATAAAGCAAACAAATCTAAAAAAACAAAAAGTTTTAAAGTATTTAGCTTTCTAATATAAGAGTAAGGCAATTTGTTCAGAAATCCATGGCAGACTCAGCCTTGAATAAACTTAATCATAAAAACATTCAATTATTTATGTATTAATTATATCACATGGAGGACACATGAGCAACATTCCAAACATTTAATTTAGATGTATTACAGTGAACATCCACACACTTCAGTAATAATGACTGTGTGACACCCTAATCTTTTTCAGAAGACTGCAGATAAGAGGATGGTTGCTCATAATTGTGCAATAATGTAATGACAGTATCTGGTAACAAGGAAAAGGACCCACATTATGTGGCTGTTGTCTTAAAGGCAAGAGATTATTTGGGGCTGGGAGAATTGAGGCCTTAGGACTTGAGTGGAGTGGATTCAGGGCTTAGTAACAAATAGGGAAATGAGCAGGGTGCGGAAGTGTATGAAAAAGATGGCATCATTAATAACACTACATTGATCCAGTAGTTCAATGGTTAAACATGCACTATAAACAAGTAAATACACATGCTGAGAAATATACATAGTTATATAGTAGGGGAAAAGGCTGATAAGTACAGAAATAAGCAAAGAAGATTAGGAACACTTTGATAATGAAATAACGTCATCTGGAAGAATACACTGATACAAATTATTATAAATATATTCCAATATTAAAATCACAACAAGGTAGAGCTTTATTTTTGATGATATTATGGACTTGCTAGATACAAGATATCCAGGGTTTCACCCACAAACTGGAATAAAATAAAAGCTACTGCATGAATGAATCTGATAGAAAATATGGAGAATTCTCTGAGGCTATTAAAACAAAGAAGAGCAGGAATCCAAAGAGGTATAGAGAAGCATTTCCCAGGGCTGTCACTCACACTTAGAACTTTTCCCTGCATGGACCAATAGGAAGAAATTCTGAACAGGCCAAGAATCCTCAAATGTATCCAAAGGTGGCTCAAAGGCAGAAACAGCAAAGGACAATCCCACCTATTTGACCATAAGGAGACATGTTTATCCCACAAAAGCTCTGAATGGAAGGAGAATCCTCTCATGTAGCATAGAGTTGAACCTTCACAGTGCACTGGGCTCTAGCATACAAAGTGCTGTATTAACATGCAAGGAAAGAATTTATTTTAAAATAATTCTTGTTTGGTAGCACCTCCTGATGATTGTCCAAAACAAATATAAAGAGAAATAGAAAAAATGAATAAGGCCCTAGAGCAAATTCAGACTAAAAACAGAGAGACAAAAACTGAACCTGAACCCAAGTTGTCAATGTATCAGGGAACAGATGAGTCAGGGCATCCAGACCACTAAAAGGAATTATTGGATTCAATGTTTCATGATTAACACATCTATAAAGAAATTTTTACTCAGATAAGATCATTTTACATTCCTGAGTTCACTGCAAAGTGGCTTTTAAAGGACAGACATCTGACAGGAGAAAAATAACCTCAGAAGTTATATGAAAGATGAAGAAATGTTCAGTGAGGAAAATATGACTGTTAAACTGAAACCCCAAACTGAATTGTTGAAACAATAATTCTCTATTTTAGGAAGCATAGAATAAGGCTAAAACCCTGCAAAAGAGTGACATATAAATAGGTCAGATTAACAGTAAGAGTCTGCAGATTTGTATTGCTTAAAGGGAAGCAAAAATAGCAACATCAGACTTTGTTAAAGAATTGTGTTAACAGAAAGAAAAATATTGTATGATGTCACAAACATGTGGAATCTAAAAAAAGCAAAGCCAACCTCCCTGAAGCCCTCAAATACACTGAGACAGAGGACCAGAAAGGGCAAATAGTGTAGGGAGATGGGAGTCAAATGGTCCAAAGCTGGAGTTACAAAGGATGATTAAGCCCAGATAATTAACATATGCTCTAAGGAGGATAAGAAATATCATGTGATACATTGGAAACCTGCTAGGACAGAGTGAATTTTAGATTTGTGTACCATACATGCATAGAAAGATAACTATGAAATAACAGATACGCTAATTGGCCTGACTACAGTAATTGTTCCACTGCAAATACATTCAAACATCATAATGTAACAAAATACAACAAAATAATTGTGTTAAAATACCAAAGATATACATTAAAAGGCAAAGACACAAGGGGGCAGGCAGGATACTCAGTGAAGTGAATGCTGTACACACACAAGGAACTGAGGATGGACCATCCCAGCTTTTGGAAGGGATGTGTGGAGTGGAGTGTGCCTATAATCCCAGTGTACAGGTAGTGTGGAGATAGGAATAGTGAACAGAGATCAATCAGTGCTAGTTTTGTGAGACACCCTTGTAGCACAATTCCTAATTGGTCTTAATAATACAAACCCAGAGTCAGATATCAGGGTAGAAGCTGAAAGACCAGAGAAGCAGAGCATCTAGCCTCCTCTAGGAATCCTCAGACTGAAAAGGGGCAAGCTCCTGTCTCCACTCCAACTTCTCACTTCCTCTCTCCACCCAGCCATATCACTTCCTGTTTCCTCCCCCCACGTTCTGGGAATAAAGGCATTTGCCACCACTGCCTGGCCTCTATGGCTAGCTGTGCACTCTGATCTCCAGGCAAGCTTTATTTGTTAGAGCACAAATGAAATATCACCACAGACCCTGTCATAAAAAAAGGTGGGAATCTATTGAGGAAGACACATATCAATGACCTCTGCTCTCAAATATACCTACATTTGCATAGAATCATGTACTTGAACACACACACACATACACACACAAGCACAAAGAAACAAAATATAATATTTGAAGCAGAAGAATGGGAAAATTAAATTAAATAAAAATAAAACCTTTAATTAGTTTAGGATAAAGAGTTTGCAAATAAGGCCAAAATAGTTCTACCCCTCTAATTATGCATCTTTGCAAAGGATATTTCCTGTGTTTATTTCTGTATTAGACTGAACATAGCAGCCAATACAATATTGCTGTAAAAAAAGAAATAGAAGAAAAGGAAAGGAAATGGCAGAAAATAAAGTGTCATTATTTTCAGCAGCATTCATGAAGGAAACCCTTTAAAAACAATCACTAACTGGTACATTACTAAGAAAGTTCAGTAAGTTTGTAGTCTATAATAAATAACAGAAACAGAATAGTTTTTTGAATACTATGTACATTCAAATATCATAAATATAATTGATAAAATACAGTCCCAAATAAGGTCCCTAGGAATCCATCTACCAAAAAGTCAAGACCTTAACAAGATGCTAACACCTTTTAGACAGACATGAACACATGTTCATGTGTTTAGAGTCTTAAACATATGCACTCTGCTCTGTGTTCACAGGATGAAAGCATGGATACTATAAAGATGTCGGTTCTCCCCAGAATGATCTATATAGATATTTATATAACTATGTCCAAATCCTAGTAAGGGACTTGACATTGTGATTCTAAAATTTTGCAGAGAGCTAAATTACTAAGATAGACCATTCATGTTAAGCCTTTCCTCATTTCCTGATCTCATGGAGACTACAGCAAATAAAGCAGCAACAAGCTTGACGTGAGAAAAAAAAGATGGCGAAAACCCTGATAGTGTAGAGAAAGCCATGCGAACAGCATGCATGAAAGAGAGGAAACTGCTTATTCAGAGAGGAAAGATGGCATGTACCTCATGTGGTACCAAACAACTAACATCATAGGACAAAAAGCCAGATTTGTATCACAGACGACAGATGAAAAAAAAAAATTAGATAAATTGACAGATTAAAACATGAAAGCAAAACTATAAAAATAAGAGCCTATATCTGCCCAAATGTGTAATAACACTCTCTCCTCCCTCCCTCCCTCTCTCTCTCTCTCTCTCTCTCTCTCTCTCTCTCTCTCTCTCTCTCTCTCTCTCTCTCTCTGTGTGTGTGTGTGTGTGTTTTGCATGCATGTGTTTGTAAGTACATTTGCCTGGATAGGCATGCATGAAGCTAGGTTGATGTCTGGTGACTACTTCAATATCATCACCACATTATTTTTTGACACATGGTCTCTCAATGAACCTAGAGTTTGCAGACTGGCTAGACTGGAAAGCCAATAAGCTCTATGGATCTTCCAGTCTGTACTGGCTCCCAGTATTGGGGTTCCATATTCACACCCTAATTTTTGTGTCAGTCCTCGAGTTTCAAATTCAACTTCTCATGATAGCCAAGGAAGTACTTTACCTACTGAACTATCTCCCCAGTCCCCAGGTAGAACATTTTTAAAGGCAAAATTACATATTATCAAGGAACAGGTTAGTACATGTCCCAACAAAGAATCCAACAATGTCATTTACCAGTAATCATCAGAAATAGGGCAGGACAAACTTCAATGCAGAAGTATTTGCAAAAACATCACTGGTCAAGTTTATACCCTAATTACACAAAGATTTCCCAATATCATGATAGTAAAATGAAAGGCATATCAATAGAAAGTTTATAAAACCTTTCTAAAAGGTTCAGAAAGCCATATCATCAAAGAGACAGCCACTGTAAACATATCAAACACATATGAAGAGAACATCATTTTATAAGACATACTAGGATTTTGAAAAAAAATGAAGCTAAGAAACAAGTGTTGGCAAAATTTGAAACAATAAGTACAATGCATGTCTAATTGTGAATAGAGGATGATAATAGCTTTGCATCTCATGATATACCTGACTTTGACACTGGATGCATGTTTATTTAAAAGTTGCACCACCCATTTACTGTGAAATGAAGGACAGGAAAAGTTTTCCCTCTTGGAAAATCACTGAAGTGGACACACCATTCACATAACTCTAAGGAACATGGGTAGGGCAGAAGAACTTAGGAGCTGGCATTGGGAAGGCAGCCATTCCTCCATGAGAAAGAGGTCCTATTGGCTCTTTGTTATGTGTCAGATGCTAAAGTTACAGCTTGGAACACACTGCAGAGATGTGAGAGATGTGTACTATGACTTGTTGGAAGGAACACCCAAAGAGAAAGAGGCAGGAGGCACTTGTGATAGGCTCTCAGATAGAATGAATTCCTTCTCGGTCCTCCTTGACTCTGATTAATTCTCATCCAGAGTGGCAGGAGGAGTGATTGAGGCTGTTGGAAATATAACCCTCAGAGAGAAGTGGAGACACAAGCTATGCTTTTTATAAGAGTTGCCTCCAATTTGTGCTTCTGTATGCTGAGAATTTTCAGAAAGGCACATGGAAATATAAAATGGAAAAATCATGTGTTGATATATTATGGGGAATAGCTTTGTCTATCTGCATGCATTTCACTATTAGCAAAGCATTACCTCCTTTTTAGCTCTGCTAATGGTGAGCTTCTGAGTGTAACTATCCTACCCAAATACTCTAGTCTAGGCTGGCTTGAAGCTCACAGTACAGTCCAAGATGACCCCTGGGGTGTGGCTAAGAGGAGCCCCCTTAAGACCCAACGTGCATACAAGCTTGGCTCTCACTATCCTTGATCTCTTGTGGTCCTAGAGGCTGGATTGTAGACCAAGCCAGATTTCTCTGCTGGATTGCACCTCATCTCTCCCAGATCCTGAAACCGACACCTTACTGGCTATAAGTTACCCCAGAAATAAATTTCTTTTGATTAGTAGATAAATTACATGGAATTGCCTCATTAATTATAGCGATAGTCCACCATCTAATTATTGTGTGATTTCAGAAGTCAGCAAGTTTTCTGAATCAGGCATGGTGGCTCAGCTCTGTAATCCCAGTAGTGAGGAGGTTGAAGCAGGAGGATTATTGGAAGTTCAGGGTCATCTTGGACTGTACCGTGAGCTTCAGGCCAGCCTAGACTAAAGTGAGACACTGTCTGAAAAAAACGAACAACAAAACCCAAAGTAATAATAATGAAGCTCTCTAAATTTTCATTTCAGTATTATCAAATGGAGACCATCATGCCTGCTCAGACTACTCTAAGGAAACTTAAAATAAAGTATTTAGCATAAAAAATTATTAAGGCCCAATGATTAATTATTGTCATACTAATTAAAAACTAACAGATTAAAAGACATTATGCTTTCTTTTCAAATGGTCAATAATAGATTATTTTAAACATCCATTTATTTTTCATTACTGAAAAGAATTCCCATCTGATGCTTAAAAGCAAAAAGGAAGAAAAGAAATAAAAGCAACCCCATTAAACTCTTTCTGACTGTGGAGCCCTGCTTATATGGTAGACAGTAAGTAACATTTCTGATAGAAAAGCCTCAGTGCTGGTGGACTGCCCGGGACCTGGCACAGTTAATAACCCTGCTTTCAGCATCTCTTCATTCTCATGTATAGTATTACCAATACCAAGGATTGTATATTTAAGACTTGTGGTTTCAACACCCTTCTAATTATAAGCATGTGACTACAGATTTATGCGTTTTCATCTTGATTCAACTCACAGGAATTGTTCAGCTTCAATTCGCTATGCTTAGGTTAAGGGGAGAAGTATTTGTGAAACACAGGAGATACGGGCAGTTTGTGAAAAATCCCATTTGCTATTTTTTTTTTATTTATGAAAGGACAGTAGAGACTTCATTTACTAGCATGAAGAGAACCCTACACCCACTTTATTAAATTTTAAAGTACACATGAATCAAAATATGAGTAAAAACCAGTGAAGGCCAACAAAAGGAAACCAAGCTCTGATTTGATTTCCAGATAATATATGTACATCCAGGCAACCTAATACATCTGAGATCCACCATAGCTGGGCAATATTGCAGGGGTTGTTTTGTGGACAGTTTGTCCAAAGTATAGCTTAGATTCAGAAATCAAGAAGGTTGGATGGTGAGAAGAAGGAAGAGTGTGTTGAGTTCTGAGGAAATACGAAATTGTAAAATTTCTCAGCAAACTCAATTATCTTACATTTTTATGCTATAACAAAAAACTAAATTCATAAAAGGAATGTTTAAAAACTAACAAATAGCCGGGCGGTGGTGGCTCATGCCTTTAATCCCAGCACTCGGGAGGCAGAGCCAGGCGGATTTCTGTGAGTCGAGGCCAGCCTGGTCTACCAAGGGAGTTCCAGGAAAGGTGCAAAGCTACACAGAGAAACCCTGTCTCAGAAAAAAAGAGAAAAAAAAAAAAACTAACAAATAAATCCTGATCAGATATATAGGTATTAAGAATTAATTTTCTTAATCATATGTGCCCAAAACAAAGCCATCAAAGATGACATAAAATTCAGACAATATAAATTATCTTAACTTTGATTAAGTAGTTGAGTCAAACAATTAACGTGTATCATTAGAGCTGTCCCATGGTACTATCTGAAATTGTTGCATAGCAATTCCATTCTGCTTCCCCACTTGTTTTAAATGTTAAAGCTTACAAATTTGCTTTCGGCTCATATGAATCCAAAAAATATGGTCCATCCAGTGACCTTGGTAGAACTTCCTACTTACAGTCCTATATGTCAGTCAATACAATTGCATGTGGACAAAGAATCGTTCACTTCTTGAAATTCTTCCCAACTCAGGCTTCAGTTGCAAGAGAGCTTGTTATTTTTCTTTCCTGTCTGAAGACTAACACCTATGGGAGTTTCCTTTCCTCTGCCCATTATCTTAGAATACTATTCATGGATCTGTTTTGTTCTTGTCCCGGGTGATCAAAACTACTCAATAATCTCCTTGCTAATGATGCCTAAATTTCAATTGCAGAACTCTATGCTGAATCCAACGCATATCCACACGCCCTCTGGGTATGCACACTTGTTTACTTACATATAGGTATCCACATCCACTCAAATTTTTCCCTACCCCCACTGAGGACCAATCCCTAAAGATGTGCAAGTCCAAACATTACAATATCTGATATCATTGCTCAAAAAGTCAGATTTTGGGATCATTTCAGAGTATAGCCTTTTAAAATCTGAAACTTGAAAAAAATCAACACCAATATTTCAAATTCTAACAAATGGAAAAACTGGAACACTTCTTGTCCTATACACTTTGGATGAGTGGCATTCAAAGTGAATTTATCTCCTCTGTGTCATTGATCAATGATACTTTGTCTCTTAAGTCTGAACTCTTGGTACATATCTATCATCTTTGTCCATGTGCTTCTCTCTTATGATATCCAGACAATTCTATTCTGTCTCCAACACCATCACTTCATCAGTACACAGTTCCTCATTTCTCTTATCATGTACCATGACAGTTGTATCAGGAGCATCCTTTTTCAAAGACCAATCTGCCTTCACAAAGTTGGATCCCTGAAGCTTTCTCAGCCTTATCATTCATTGCTCCCTTCCATATGATGTGAATTCTGATTTGCTCCTGAGTCCCACCCCTTCTCTTTTGCATTTCCCCTTCTTTGTCTTCAATTCTCCAATCCACTTATCATTCCTCTAATAATAAGACATCATAGTGACTAAAAAGATCTATAGTCTACATAGGTATATTTTTGGGGTCCTTCTTAGAGTATTCTGCTCTGTAAGACAATAGATTCCTTGACTTAGAGAAGGGGTATTTGATCTACATCTCATGTGGAAGGATCTGCCTTGAATGCGACAGGGTTTCCCTTTGACTGTAGTGGGAGGAAAGCAGAACATGAATTCAGATGGGCTGCCACTGTGGCCCTAATTATGTGTGGGAATTCCAAATCGAGGTGGCTAGAATGCTAGAGTCAAGTGCTAGGAAGGAAGTCCGTGCAGGCTTAAGAGGAGATGAGATGAACAGTTTCAGAAGTCTAGAAACCTAAGTTTGCAAAGGAAACCTTACAACATTGACCCATAGAAACCGATTTCAAGAGTTTGAGGGCATGAATTTAAGGAGATACTAGATACCTCGTAAGGACTATCTCACATTCCCATTCACTACTACAGAAGAAACATAAAACAACAACAACAAAACTGGTCTGGAGGAAGATTGTTGGACTCAGGGTTGGTGAGCAAGACATGTAGCTGGGCTGGGACCATTCTCTAGGAACACAGGAGATGCGAAGCAAAGCTGCTGTCAGTGGCACTTCTAATTTTAAGAAAGGAACAAGAAATGCAGTGGTAGAGAGTAAGTGTTGTAATGAATCCAAAGCTGGGCAGAGGTCAGAAGATGATTAGGGTGAATCTACACTCAATGTTCCTGATCACAGAAGAACTAGCACCTTCACAAACCATGAATGCCTTGAAGCAGCAGACACCAGCCCTCTCCAGCTGCCTATTTGAGAGTAGACATGAGAGACATTTCCAAGAAAGAGATGTTGAAATGGAGACCATGAAATTTTGGCTTGAGTTTCAAGTAGGAAGGCAGGGAGGGAAAAACTGGATGGATAAGTGGGTTTTGGGATGAGATGAAATCCACAAAGATTGTTAGAATGTGATCCACAGACCACACAATAGCTGGATTATAAGGATAAGAGCTGTTTCTGTTAGACTGTAGAGCTAATGCAATAGAACGCTTGGCCAGCATTAGACATGGTCTGTCTTTTGAACTGTTCAAGAGATTTTTACATTAGAGAATTAGCCACATTTAAACAGACTCTGGATATATAAAATATGAATATTCTCCTGTGGTTAACCTAGGCAAGGGCTGGAATGACAAAGCTATGTTATTATTGATAAAAGCCTAAGTATAAGCAAAGATATGGCATATGCTAGCAAGGTAGCATTTTATATAGTTATAACTTTGATTTTAGAATTTGGCCTTGATACCTAGAAGAAATAAAGAGACCCCAAATTCTGCCTTATAAAAAATTATCTTAAGAGAAATATCTTGACATCCATCATTCTTACTATGTGTCACTAAATACAGGCTCAAGAGCCTGAATGAATAAAGATGATCATTCATTTTTTACATTTTTGACACATTTGATCAATGTGAGTTTTCCCAAAGCATTTTCATTGTTGTCTATGTTACCATTTGTCTTTATGACAATGTGGAATGTAGGAACCACTTAGCCACATACCTTTCACATTCACTACTACAATAAATAGCTGAAAGAATGCCAGACACATTGAATTTTTGTGGCTGGGGATTGAACTCAGAGGCTCAAACATATTTAGCATGTACTCACCCACTGAACAATATCCTCTGATCCCTTAATTTTTTTTTAATAATGAACAAATAATCATATAACATTTGGACTGGACCAGAGATAATAAAAAGACAATATAAAACACCACAAGAAAAAACAAAGAAAGGCTTATCCTGTTTAACCTAATGACAAAAGGTGATGCCTGCCATGGTCTAAATATTTTATTATCATTATAAAACTGCATTTATTTAACACAGAAGTGTACAACTTCTAATAACTTGGCTTCATAAGAAACAAATTAAAAGATCTTCTTGAATTGTCAATAAAATGTAGAGAGATAATTATCTACTTAGCATGACTGGGAAATTCTGTCTTTCCCCATGTGTAAACTACTAAACAAATCCTACAGGCCTCTCTCTATGCCTTGTATCATAGATGTTTACCAAACCCTCTGTGTTTTGGAAACCTAATTCCTAAATTTCCACTGGCTTGTACTTGGTTTTTATTCATGATTTTTAATGACTAAGGAAGGTTCACTCATTAAAAACATAATCTCAATTTTGGTCTATAAAATACAAATTAACAATATTAGATAATAAATCATATAAAATGTGATAACATTAGATACAATAAATTGGGCATAATTTATAACAGAGATATACTAGGTGTAACAAATGTATGTAATAAATGTAAATAAAATGTGTGCTCTTGCTTACATTTTACATATGAAATCTGTCAAAATGCCTGCCTTTGTCTTAGATAAACCCTGTATTAAGAACTTCCTACTTCTTGGGTGGGGGTGGTGCATGCTTTTAGTCCCAGCATGTGGGAGGGCAGAGGCTGGTGGATCTCTGACTTCAAGGCCAACCTGCTCTACAGAGTGAGGTCAAGGATAGCCAGGATAAGCCATAAAGGATTACTGGATACTTTTACCTATATAATCTTGCACAATCATATATCATCTTTTGTAAGTGACACATTGATAATCTCAAAATTCTACCAGGTGGAAAAAACACTAAGGGAATGGTTCTCTGATGTCAAACCACAAGGCTATGATTTTGGTGGAAGAATGCTTTAGGAATGAGAGAGATTTCTGCCTTCATTCATATAGAATCTGAGAATGATAATCACTTTGATTCATAAATCTCAACAGTGTTCTCTTTCAATCTCCATGATTACCTTAGGAGTAGTATTTTTCCATCTAAAGGAAGTGGTACTTATGTTGATTAAATTGTGGCATGACCCATTCCTTATAAATCATCACCAGTGACATTTGACCAAACTTTGAAAGCCATAGTCAACTACAGAGAAAACAGACCCAGTCTTCACAGTGTTATTTGGCCTCTCTCTCATGCCACGTTTGCCTCTAGGAGAATTCCTCAAGAAGCAAAATCTTTCCCAGAGCATGGCATGATATAAATCTGATCTTCAGAAGAGATGGTGCATTCCAAGGCTGAAATGTTTTGAGTAGTAAATGCTTTGATATAATAGTAAGTTTCAATGACTTCAAACAGTGAGGAAAAAAAAAAAGTTTATTTAGTATCTTCTGAATTTTTCCATCACACTTATTGTCTTCAGAATGGAGGGAGCATCAGTGAGATAATATTTATAGTTTTTAAGCTCTCTGAAAAAAATATTAATTATGTAGTGGTATTAATTCGCCCCATAAAAATAGCAGATGGTGTCCCGAAGATTTAAAGACTCCGATGGACTTTGTACTTTGGGTACAATGTTTTGACAAAGGAAATAAATACCAGATTGTACTGAGGTCACAAGCAGAGTTAAAATGTAAGAGAATGGGTTATTGATGTAGCTCAATGGTAGAGCATTTGTCTAACTACATGCAAGGACCTCAGTTCAATCTGCATCATTGAAAACAACAACAACATCAGCAAAAAGCAACTAAAAAGAGAAAAACACATGCCACAAAATAATCTTGAAAACAAAAGCACAAAGATATAATATCTTTAGAATACCTACTATTTAATAGTTCACAAAACACCTTCCAAAAACAATGAAGACTAGTCCCAGGATAGCACAGTTAGCAAATTGTTAGCTTCTTGTGTCTGCCATGGGATAACCCAAGTCTTGTTAGTTTGGATATTGGGGGGTGGGGTGTTGTTTTTTTAAATAATGCCACAATAATCTTGTTTAAACTTGCACTGAACCAGATGCCTGCTACACCTCTGCCTAAGGAGGGATGAAACATCTCTGCAGTTTACCTTGACTAATGAACTGCTCCATGTTTTCCTTGAAAGGCTGCATGTGCTCTTCAGAGGAGACCTGGTACACTTTACCCGCTTCCACCTCACAGGCTGAAATGAAGAGAGCAAGACCATTTTTAGAGCATCACTTTGTTGAGGGCACATTGCACATTTTAGAAAGCATAAGAGCGAGTGCTGGAAAACCCTTCAACCACTTTCATTGACATGTGTTGTGTATCCACACTGGAACAGTCTTCACAGATACATATTATATATCCCATCAACGAACAACAAACAGACATTCCTAAGAAAGTATGTACCCAGAACTACTACCTCTAAATTGATCTGCTGGACAAGTGACTTAGACCTTAGGTCTTCAGTTCCTTCATGTGCAAAATGGTTAGGACACCAGAGCCTATCTCAGTGCAGTTCCAGGGCCAGAACCTGTTAAGAGCTGTGAGCTGTTGCAGTAATGCCCAGTAGACAGGACAGCAATAAGTAAACACTTGTTCTATCATGCAAGTCTATCTCTAATTACTGTCAAAATTTCTGACACATAAAAAAGAGGTGGTGACCTTAGCAGGACAGTCAGTGTGACAAGGTACTTACTTGTGCCAGCACTAGGTACTTTTTACCTATAATTTAGTCAAATGTTTCAAGTGAGGCAAGAAAGGGGACACTCCTAGACAACTGAGTATGTCAAGGTTTAAATATGGCCACAGGAAGAAAGAGCAGACTCCTAAGTAAAGTTCTGAGCTGACACTAAAGTTTGTTCTCTCTTTCCATTCTGCAGCCTCATAAATACCTCAGGACAGACCCAGGTGGAGATACGAGTCATTTCTAAGGAAGTTTCTGAAGACATGCCTGCCACTATGGAAAGGAGTACTCTAACTCAGTAAGGGATCTGAAGTTGAAAACTGCACCCTTGAATATAAATACCAGCCAGATCCGTGCTGGAAAACTGGCCATTAGTCTCTTAAACTGAGGGTCTTCCTATAAAACCATGTTTCATTTCAATGAAGTCACCTGCCTGTGTGTGTGTGTGTGTGTGTGTGGGTGCATCACTGTCAGAACTACTCAGAACCTGCTTGGTGAAGGGAATGGGTCAGATAAGGAGAGAGGCTGTAGCTATCTGCCTTGGATTTTATTATTGATAGCAGCCCCGTGAAGACACAAACACTTTTTGTTTGTTTGTTTGTTCTACTGTACTGAGGTTTGAACCCAGGGTCTTGTACAAGATAGGCTAGCCATGTACTGAGATATACCCACAGCCCTCTTTTGAGTCGTTATTTTGAGAGGAGGTCTCACTACGTTGCTCATGTCTGCCTTGAACTCACTCTGCAGCCCACGCCAGTCTTAAACTTAAGATCCAATAATCTCTAGACTAGTTGAGACAATAGGTTTATGTCAGCCAGCTTCATGTCTTCTTTGAAATGTCTGTAGATGATTCTAAGTACATACTCGATCATATCATACTTTCAAGAACTTCTAATATAAGTCAGACTGTGAATAGGAAAGCAACACAGCTATTGCTTAGAAAAAAAAATGAGGCCCAATTTATTAGTGTCACCCCTTAATATTTCAACCAATTATTCCTAGCAGGGTCAAATGAAAAGATTCTAAAAAGACTTTAAGCAGCTTTGAACTGTTAAGCAATCTCTTCATCATTCTCAAACCTCGCTTGACTGCCTTCCTGCAGGCAGAGTTCAGCTCCATATACTGTAACAGCCAGGAACAAGATAAAAATGCTTCTATTCACAGGGAGCTGTTTATTCTAAACCAGTCAGTCTTTAACATTTCTTCCATGAGAAGAGTTAAAGCCTATCACACCAGTGTATAGTGGTTTAGGGCAGCATGGAAGAAAAAAATAATCCAGCCTCTTCCCTTGTCTGAGAGGCAAGGAGGATGAAGATTTGACTAAATAGAATAGGACAGGCTTGGTGGCCTACAATTCCACTTGGGAGGTAGAGACAGGATGATCAGCAGTTCAAAGTCATCCTCGGCTATGTAACAACATTAAGAGCAGCCTGAGCTACATACATAAGACACTGTCCAAAAATCAAAGCAAAATAACATTAGAAAATAGGATAACCTTGGTTTCATTCATGGAGTCTATTGTGTTCAGAGATGTACAATGTCATAACAGTTCCCTGACAGTAGGAAGTGTCGGAAATTCATTTCACAGGGCTGTTGTCTTTGGGGAAGGGGAAGAGTTCATTATCAGCAAAGCAGAGCCAGCCATCATGGGCTGACTGTGGCAAATTCTTAGAATGTTTTCACTCAGCAAGTGTGACAGAATAGAACATTTAACAAATAAGAAAATGAAAAATGTGGGCCAGGGAGCTGGCTCGGTGTGTAAAGACCTTGCCACACAAGCCTGATGACCAGAGTCAAAACCCACATAAAGCGTAGTACAAGAGCAATTACCTGGGAACCTGGTATTTCTGTGGTGAGGTGGGAAACAGAAACCAGTGAATCCACAAACCTCATGCGCCTGCTGGCCTGACATCCACAGCAGCTACCAACAATGTAGACGTGCTTCCAGGAAGGTAGGGAATCCAAACCCAGGGCATTCTCTGACCTCCATAAGTATGCCAAGACATGTGTGTACCAGCATTAACATATGCAAATATGCAATGTACACAGATAAATATCACACACACACACACACACACATATTGTGCATACACACATACAAGAAAATATTGTATTACTTTGTCTTTAGATTACTTTATATTTAAATTTTTTCATTTAATTTCTAAGTAACCTTACCACACTCTTATGAACTATCTTCTTAGTATAAGGTAAACAAAATTATGTTTTCCTCTGTTTAATCTATCTTTTACCTTGAGTCATAGAATTCCCTGTACACAAGGAGAATTGAGCACAAATGGAGATCTAGAAAACACATGAAACATGCTTGGCCAATGTCTTGGAGTTTTGAGTGGGGTCCACTCACACCTTGGTCAGGAGCCCTTTGCTCATCCAGCTGCTCTAGCCATCAGAACTGACATCTAAGTATGAAGCACATTTCTCTCTATAGTCAGACTTCAATGGAATATGCCTGGAGGTTGCTTTTAAATATTACAAGTGTTCAGAAAACAACAACAACAACAACTTGTGCCATTAAAAGCAAAAAAGAAGTACAGGTCTTTAATGGGTGATGGAGTTCTAGTCTCCAAAGGTAGGCTTGTTTTCTGCTCTCACCCACCTTTCTCCATTTATTTCCTGCACTCTATCTCTCTAGTATGTACATAGGTGGAATATTAATTATAATTAATCCACATGTCTAGATGATTAATTCTATCCTGTGGCCACAGTGAACTTCTTGTTAATCTGTAAAATGCCATAGTTACTCAATTTCTCCATATTACATATTTGCCTGACATATCCTCAGCCCTTATGATCAGTTACTGGTCCTTGTACCTACCTAAACATTTCCAGTTTGGGGGTCAATTGTCACTCTAAAACAAGAGGGCCAATCTTTTTTTCAACTTCACATGTCCCTTCTTTATAGAACATGTTCATAGCCAGGCGGTGGTGGCGCACGCCTTTAATCCCAGTACTCGGGAGGCAGAGACAGGCAGATCTCTGTGAATTCGAGGCCAGCCTGGGCTACCAAATGAGTTCCAGGAAAGGTGCAAAGCTACAGAGAGAAACCCTGACTCAAAAAACAAACAAACAAACAAACAAAAAAAGGTTCATGATACAGGATAAAAGCAAGGATTTGGATGAAATAAATGAATATTCAAGTCTAGTTTAACTACCAAATATGGAAATTGTTCTCTTAAGTCAGCTGTTCTCAACCTTCCTAATGTTGTGGCCCTTTGATACAGTTCATCATGTTGTGATGACCTACAACCATAAAATTGTTGTGCTGCTACTTCATGACTGTAATTTTGCTACTGTTATGAATTGTGATGTAAATATCTGATATTCAGGATATGACTCACAGGTTGAGAACCACAGTCTAAGGTATCTGACTCCTAAGAAGGAGTTGAACCTGAAGAGCTAAGCTCTGAGATATCTGTCAGGCAGCCTGGAAAAGATGGCAGTTAGCGATAATAGAGCCTCACATTTGTTTAGATGTGTATCTTTGTCTCTGATTATGGTTCCTATTGCCTAAGGCCAAGAGTGTCCCCCTAGGTATGCACTGCTTAAGGTATAAAGGACCAAGAACTTTACATAAAGGAAAGTGTTATCAACTATACTCATGATTATGAATTTCTTTAATCTGAACACACTCCAGTGGTAGATGGCACAATACTACACAGGATACCAAAGCCCAAATTCCAGCTCTCAAAGCTCTTCCTTGTGAGATAAAAAGTATTCTATTATTTGTGGAGAGTTTGTTCAAAAGGAAGGAATTGCTGGTACAACACATCATGGTATGGCTTAGAATTTAAAAAGTGGTGTGCATGTACTGTTCTCATGCATATTCTAACATTTAGTGCAGATAAGAATAATTTTAAGGCAGTTAACACACAAGGCATTGAGATATTTCTTTAAAACATTGTCTCCCATTCTATTCTTAGCCAAATATACCATATTTCACAACATATCATTCTGGCTCATACTTATCATTTTAAAAATTGGTATGTGACTGCAATTTTTAAAGAACACAAAACACTGCAATACAAACGTGAAGGGTCATTTAGAAACATTATTAAAATCAGGACAAAGATAGAGTTCTTGGAAAACTTAATTACAGTCAAATCCAAATATTAAAAGATTAGTCAGGAGGCTGTTGGCTTAACTGTGTCATTCCAATTGTGTTAACTTTTGTTTAATTTAATGACTTTGCTGAGCCAAAGAGATTTTGTGTGATGTTAAAGGATTGATATTGGGAAGTATGCATTAGGCTTCCCAACAAAGAAAAATATAGCCAGAGGGAAGGAGAAACAAAACTTCAGATATTTCATTATAAAATAGACTCCAACACAACAATTTCAAGTACAGAGCAGCATGCTGTGAGGCAGGGGAAACACCACCTTATCGCTGTCAGATTAACCACCAACATTTCTTGGCTCTCCCTGAAGCAGACCTAGATCATGAGAAATTTGGTTACTGTTTTAGGGAGTTGGGAGATTCCAGCCATAATTGACTCAAGTCTCCAAGTTCAATCAATGTTAATTACAGCCTACAACTACTGTTTCTCTTTGAGCTTCCAGAAAGTTACATTAATATCTACAACATACACAAAGGAGAACAAACACGTTGATTAGAAGGAAAACCCTAGACATTCTAACCTTCCAGAACCAAATAAATTGCCTCTCTTTCCCACAGAAGAGCTTCATCTATACATCATTATGGGAGAGAGAAAGAGAGAGAGAGAGAGAGAGAGAGAGAGAGAGAGAGAGAGAGATTGATTGATTGAGAGAGAGAGAGGAGGAGAGGAGTAGGGAACAAATTCTAAATTCTACTTCCAGAGACTTACAGGCAGTGAGATGCATACTGCTTCCTTTTTATAAATACAATAGTGAAAATTAAATACACACGCACACACACACACACACACACACACACACACACACACACACGCACACTTTAATTACACAGAGAGAGGAAGGAAGAAATTTAAGAAATATCTATGGGTTAAAATTAGCAGAACTAGGCCAGGGTTAGAATGCAAGTATGTAAGTGATCTTTCATGAGGAAACAAACTTCAGAATATACTGGGAAGACTCTTTGGAATATACCTGCGAGAGCTACATCTAAGCCATTTTGAAAATGATCTTCAAGGTTAAAGACACATACATAAAAATACAGAAAAGAATGGGGAGAAATGTACATGGAGTCAAAGGAGAGAAGAAGGAAGTCTAATTATCTGGAATTCAAGGCATCATCTAATTGCTCATTTGGAGTGGGCAGAAGATACAGAAAGAGATGGAACAAAGTCAAGGACTTGGTAGGCGACTTATGGCTTTTAACTTGGGGAAAGTTCAGTCTATTAAACATCTCAAAAATCAGTAGCAACTTTAACAAACTTGGAAACTATTTCATGAGTTCAAAGTGTTTTACTAGTGCACTGGTATTGATATCTAATGTATGCATGTCTAGTAAAAAGATAATTATAGGAGAAATGATTGGATGCCATTTATGGATTTGTAACTAGCATCTCTAGGCTACTTTTACTGTTTTATTAACTCATATGAATAAATGGAAGGCATTTTTATAATATGCAAAGGAGAAACAGCATGCCACAATATTCAGGAAGACAGACTGAGTTTTAACTACCCTTTATTACTTACCACTAGGAGACTTGGACTCATTCCTGAGTCTTGCTAGCCCTATTTTCCTCACCTGCAACATGGAAACAGCAGCTGTTTTGCCCAAGAGTTTCATGGTACAAGGTAAAGTGTAAGATGCACTGTGCTTTTGGCACTGTCTTAATGTGTGCTGAAATCCTATTTTACTTGCACAAATTATGTGTGACACTAACCTGTGTGAATGTCCAGCTTTTGGAACACTGCAGAAGTATTTCAGGTGCTCTTGGTAAATTGTGGGATGAACAAAAGCCATAAGCTATAACAGACATACACAAGATTGCTTGGTGTGAATGCATTCATATATATGTGTATTCATGTGCACACAGGTGCATGTGCACATAAGTGTGCATGTGTGGAAGCCACAGGGCAACCTTATGTGTTCCTCAGGAAGCATCTATCTTGTTTTTAGAGACAAAGTGTCTCAACCTGACATGGAACTCATCTGTTTGGCTAGGCTGTGTGTCCAAGGAGCCTCAAGAGTCCCCTCTCTGGTATTCAATGTTGCGATTCTATGCACATAGCAGCAGTTCCGGCTTTTTGTATGGATTCTGGGAATCAAACTCAGGTCCCCATTTTTGAATGTTGCAAGTTGTACATTATGTGATACTAAGAACACACTCAGTATAGTATAGAGGCAAAGAGCTAAGAAAGGGTAAAGAAGTACAAGGATCTTCAAGTTGACAACTTGTCATCTGTCATCTGAACCAAACCAGATGTGACAACTAACTGCAGACATCTTGAATACTGCTAAGCAACTCCCATAAATCCTGCCTTGATTATTTCCTTCTCTGTATTTTAGAAATAAGCAGCCTCATTGGTGAGGCTGTCTAGATGGCTTTCAAGATGGGAAGACAACATAAATGATTATAGATGGGTATAGGTGCTTGCCACCAAGTCCAATGACCTAAGTTTAACTCCCCAAACAGACATGATGGAAGGAGAAAATCAACATCTGAAAGTTGTCTCTGGTCCCCACATACACAATGTTATGGTCTCCACATACACAATATATAGGCCCATTCCCATGCACACAGACAGACAAACAGACACACACACATACTACACACACAACACACACACACACACACACAAACAAATGAGGAAACATATTCAAAAAAAGGATATAGTGTGGCTGACCTGTCTCCAAATGTTATAGATCCCTCCACTTTGAAGCTGAAAGCCATGCCACCAGGTAGGATCATGTTAAAATAATGAAAACAAGCAACTAAATGAATGTCAACTATGAAAATTATTGGTTTCCTATTTGTCTGCTTCCAAACCACCTTTCTATATCTGGCTCTTAGACAATGGTGTTAAGATTCTGCAAATACCTTTCCTCCTTATCAAATATCTAAGTGATAAGTTTCCACAGTGAAAGAGGGGAATAGGCTGGATAGAGGAGCATGGAAAGGGCTGATGGCTAGCCTCTAACAAGTTGCTCATCTTTACAATCAGACACTGGTGATTCCAGTGTCTACTATGTTTCCAGATACTCAAACCAGCATTAACACATTCCTCAAAAGTGTGTGTAGCCAGGCAGAGACTTGCCAGCCAGAATCCCAAACTTAGCTCTCAGGTGCTCAGTTGCATCTAGGAGATGACATTGTCCTGATACCTACAGGCCTATTTCCCCAGGGTCTGCTCCCCCAAGTCCTCAGGGCATCATCTGCAGCACAAATATCCCCTCTCTCTGAGGCTTAGGTCCAGCCCCATGGGGCACTCCCTCTAAAGGTGTGTGCTCTACACTAACTTCAACTTCTCTTGATTTCTAAAGTTCTATAGATGATAGCTGCTTCCTACATTACTTAGTCATTTTTGTACTGTTTGACCTTTCAATATGTGTTAACTTCTCTATATTTAATCACTTCTATTAAAGTAGTATGGCTTTGGTTTTCCTTAGATTACTCTGAAATAGTAAAAGCAATAAAAAAAAATGGATTATGTTTCTGTAAGACCTCAACAGCTTTCTGACACTGGTAGTTAATTTTATTTTTCTTATTTCCTTCTAAATAATATATGTTTGAATTGTTTAACCAAAATTTCTTCTCTTTCATATTAATCTTTTTACCTCCAAGAAGAGTATTATATCTTCTTCTTTAACATAGTTTATTCTTTTAATTAAATTTCTTACGTTCCTTAGCTATGTTTACTTTTGAATTTGGCAAGTTACATAATTTCTTCATAAAGAACAGAAAAGACTGAACAATCACACATTTTAAATTAGTGGAGCCCAGATTATTCAGTTTCAACTCTAAATCAAACATATTCCTGGATGGTTGCCCAGTTTTCTTTCTTCTCAAATAAGATTATTAACCCTGTCTTACACATAAAGTAACACATATAACATGTACATAAATATAAAGAATAATTAAATGAATACCCACATTTTCAATTACAACTTAAGAAATAAAACATAACCAATATTTTGAAAGAGGCCAGTGTATTCCCTAGTGACCCATTACCTTAGGCCCAGTGAATTCTGTTGCTTATACCCCTCCCTGCCTCTTTGCCCTAAGGAATTAATTGGTTGCTTATATATTTGAACTTTACAAGCTGAAATCAAAGGGCTTGGATTTTTCATATGCCTTGGTTTTTCTGAAGATTGATAAATGAGCTGGGTGGTGGTGGTACACATCTTTAATCCCCACCCCCACTCAAAACAAGATTGATAAATTATTTATGTTTTAGTAATACAACAAACACAGTTCAATAAGTTTTCTTCTTCAGTAGAATGTTCTTTGAAAGAAGATGTCAGATTTTGCTTGCTGGCTATCTTTTGAAATGCACTCATGGTGGGGTCGTGGGGGGCTTTGCTGTTCTGTGGTGATATGAATAAAGTTTGTTTGTGACTAGTGGGATCTATCTATGAGCCAGGTTGCCAGCTCAAAGACTTCTGCCACCCCAGGCTTATTGAGATTTTGACATAGTTTCTCCAGAGAATGCATTATTTGCCAAAGACACTGGGACACAAGTCATCATTTGGAGTAAAACTGTATTAAGAAAAAGTTACCAACAGCCAGAAGAAATCAAAACGGCTGAACAAAAGGCATTCCACTGAGCTAGGAAGCCTGACTCATCCTGAGAGGCTGGCATGGGAATCTTCAGGTTAGAAGAAAGACCCAAATCAATGGATGTCTTTACAGAAATGCTAAGATGAGTTTCAGGCCTTCTCCTAAAATGTCTAAGCCCTAATACATTGTTCCTCAGTTTCCTCAGAAATAAAAATCAAGACAGTATGCAGAAGCAAGAGGGCTAGAAGGTAGACAAGTGACTTTGTGAAGACAGAACATTTGTCATTAACAAAGAATCATATTATTAATTCAATTTTACCTCATGAATAGCAAAAGCTACTGAATATTGGCTGCAGAGTACTGTAATGGCTTAACCCTTTTTCTATATCTGATTAAAACAATACCCTCTTTAAAAAAAAGTGTAGACAGGCTATTTGAACTTCTTAAAGCAATCCTCAAATTTGATTGTGTAAAATAAATCATTTTGGGGGCTGGAGAGATGATTCAGCAGATTAGTGCACAGGCTGCTTTCCCAGAGGACCCAGGGTTGATTCCCAGCCCCTACATAGTAGCTCACAACCCCATGTCATTCCAACTCCAGAGGATCTGATACTCTCTTCTATCTTCCATGCATACTGGGCATTTATGTGGTACACAGACATGCATGCAGGCAAAAGATCTACA
Source organism: Onychomys torridus (assembly GCF_903995425.1). Taxonomy (NCBI): domain Eukaryota; kingdom Metazoa; phylum Chordata; class Mammalia; order Rodentia; family Cricetidae; genus Onychomys; species Onychomys torridus. Next base: position 20,652,440 of record NC_050453.1, read on the forward strand.
CACATAAAATAAATATATAGTCTAAAAGAAAACTAAACAACAGTTTTTTCTAAGGCTACACAGATCAAAGTAGATATTGTTTTAAGCAATATAATTTCATCTAAAATAACCTCCTGTTTGACCTCAATTTAGTTACATGAATGTATGTCTACTTATACCCAAACCATTCTTAAAAGAGAGAAGTAACTTGAGGAATCACTAATATGAAAAACTGTATTTCTGATGATTCTTTATTCCTCAAAAATTGGACTTAAATTTTGATTAGATTTCTTTCCTTGTGCCCAAATCATCTTCTCTATGAAAATAATCAAAATTTGAAAAGTAAGGGATATTTTTTAACTCTCAGAATTTGACACCACCTTGAGCTAAGGTGATCTTACAAACAGCAGCAGCAGCAGCAACAGCAAACAGTGATATTGTTTTATGAACTTGTTCCCTTGTAAGCTTAGAGGCAAGCCATGCTTGTGTTCTTAACACAGTACCAAGCCTGTACTTCTCAAAATGTGCTCAGATGTATTATTCAACTGACCACAAAAGCCACCACACATTCTGTGGGGAAAAAAAGAAAGAAAAAAAAAAGGTGCTCTGTGGTAAAATAAACCAAAGAACTACTACAAATCCCTCTGCTGTAAAATACTGTGAATTCCTTTCCCAATTAAACTTAACGTTACAGTTTCTGTATTTTTTTTTCCTTTTTTTATTTATTATATTTGTGTTTTAATTTTACACATCAGCCATGGGTTCCCCTGTCCTCCCCCCTCCCGCTCCTGCCCCCTCCTTTCCCCATCCCCTCCCCTCCATTCCCATCTCCTCCAGGGCCAAGACTCCCCTGGGGATTCATTTAAACCTGGTGGATTCAGTACAGGCAGGTCCACTCCCCTCCTTCCAGGCTGAGCAAAGTGTCCCTGTGTAAGCCCAAGGTTCCAAAGAGCCAGCTCATGCACTAAGGACAGGTCTGGGTCCCACTGCCTGGGTGCCTCCCAAAGAGTTCAAGCTATTCAATTGTCTCAGTTATCCAGAGGGCCTGATCCAGTTGGGGGCTCCACAGCTTTTGGTTCATAATTGATGTGTTTCCATTAGTTTGGCTATTTGTCCCTGTGCTTTTCCAATCTTGGGCTCAACAATTCACACTCTTATAGACCCTCCTCTTTCTTGACAATTGGACTCCTGGAGCTCCACCTGGGGCCTGGCCGAGGATCTCTGCATCCACTTACATCAGTTATTCTGGTGATCAGATGGCCAAATACCCTAACGGTCCAGCTGGAACTCTCATCCAACAGTTTCTGTATTTATTTGGTCTGTATTTATTTGCCCTGTTATAGTTCGGACACGGCATGGTCCCCCAGAGATGCACGCATTGGAGGCTTAGTTTCTAGCCAGTCGTGTCATGAGGGTATTGCTCTCAGTCATGTTTTCATGACAGATGAGCTCATAGCTGAACGGGCTACCGACAGGTTGAAGGTCGTTGAAGGAAGTGATTTTCTGGGTACATATTTGGGAGTGTATATCTTGTCCCCAGAATCATGTTCTGTCTTCTATCCTTTTGGCTGCCATGAACTAAGGAGTTCTTGGGAGGCTCACTCACGTACTTCTCATTTCTATGACATTAAATTGATACAGCCCACAGACAAAGATGGGAGTTGCTAGGAAAGTGTTACCATTGTTGGTCAATGGTACCGGTCTTTCAATACATTCATAAACCCTCTATGTGAACCATGCCCCCTTCAAGGCTGCAAACATTTGCTTAATCTCCTATGTTTTTGTACATATTGCTAAGATGTTCCTCCAATATGTAGTTTTCTATAGCCAATACATTGCCCTAGGAAATAAATGCCCAGGAGATATAGTGAAAAGAGGCACTGACTACTCATCATTCAAGTCTATTACCTAACATTTGTGCTACGGGCTCTGAGACTAAATGAGATTCTGCTATTTTCATTGTTCCATATACATTTAATACCTATAAGTTCTAAAGGAAATCCATGTGTTGATGTGTCACATGTCTGTAATTATGTACATAAGTATATGGGTGAAGATCTCTGTGTAAGTGAAGGTGTATATATGTGGTGATGGTACATCTCTGTGCATGCATGTACATGTTTATGTGTGCACATGTATATGTTTGTGTAGGTGTGTATCTGAGTGCTCATATGCAAGTGTCTGCATGCTTGTATGTGTAACTTCATATTTACTAATAATATCATTCCTCTTAATAATCATCTGTAAATGATGAAATCCTAATGTTCAAGAACTGAACTGCTGATGGAAGCATGAAGTAGTTCCCAGCCTCTCCAGAAATGCCCATGGCACCACATCACCGTGTGTGTAAATTCGAACTAAGCAAAGCCATAATTTTTGAATTGTCATGAACACTATAATAGGAATCCTTTTGTAATACTTTAAGAATGAATTTATTTTTAAGCCTATTTTAGAAATGTATTTTTTGGAAAGTTTGTGTGTGTATACTATATATCTTGAACATATCCAGTCCTTACTCTCCTCTTTGCAATTCTTCCCAGAACCCCTCCCAACATCTCCCTCCCAATAACTTAAATGTATGGAGCCATAATTGTCCACAAGAACAAACTTGTTCTTAACGTAATTGTTATACTCAGATAAGGCAAAGCTCTCTTTCTTGGCCTTAATCAGTATGTACCTAGACATAAAGCTGGAATGGAAGACAACTAAGGGACAGAATTTTAGCCCTTCGAACAGGAGTTACCATATTTTTGCTCTTCGAACAGGAGCCACAGTATTTTTGCCCTTTTAAGAGGAGTTATTGTGGTTTGGGGTACTGACCACATCTCACTAACACCTAATGTGTACCATGCAAATATATAAGAACTTCAAGAAAAATGTTATATTTATTGAAATTTATCTCAATATATCTGTGACCAGACACAACTCCATAAATCTGGTGATAGATCAGACCCCCCCTTGGGTAAATGCATCTCCTATTTTGGGACTGAGTCTTTTCAAAACTAAATCTTTTTTTTTTTTTTTTTTTAATTTCTGTGCAGAAGTAACTAGCTCTTCCCCCCCCCCCAATTTGGTAACATAATAGCAAATGAAAATTATGGAGATATTTTATTTGTGCTGAAATGTGATGGTTTTTTTGAACGTTAATAAATAAAGTTTGCCTGGAGATCAGAGGTCATATTGAGCCATAAAGAGAAGTCAGGTGGTGGTGCCATACACCCTTAATCCAATCACATGGCAGGGAGAGTCTCTGTGTGTTCAAGGACACAGCCAAGCTTGGTGAATACACGCCTTTAATCCCAGTACCAACCATAGAGCCCTGGAGGTCTATATAGACAGGTAATGATGAGGAAGTGATGTGGCTGGGCTTAGAGCCAATGAGAAGGCAGAACAGCAAGGCAATACAAGCACAGGTTAGACAGGAAGAAGCTCTCTTGGGAAGCTATGGCAAGGTGGTAAGCTAAGCTTAGTTAGTGGTTATTGCTTTGATCTCTATGGTTTATACCTCTGTATTTGGCTCTGTGTTTCTTATTTAATAAGACTGTTTAGAAATTCGTCTACAGAAAATCCATGTCATCTTATTTGCTCTCCTGATTAAACTTAATATAATTCAAAAAGAAGTTAAAATAGATTCTCAAAACTATAACAATAAATGGTGCAAAAAGGGGGAAAAGGTGTTGTTTAGAAAAGTAAATTTGGAAGACTGTTATTTTGTGTGTATATGTTACTAGAAAAAGATATTTGAGGAATTGCAGATAATTACGAATCAAAACTGCATGATGTAAAGCTTTGTTATTCACAATACAACAGTTAACACACATGTGCCATTCAATCTACTATGCACAGGAACATGCTTTGTTTTTACAAATGTTCACAAATCACAGAGTTTTGGGCAAGTGTATCAAAGGAGAGCAGACAAGAACTATTTATCTTTCAACAATGACAGGGGTTTTGTCCAACCATGATATGGAGACTATCCAAAGAGTCTTGGCTACAAAATAAAAACAAGACGTGAACTTGTTCCCGATGGAATGACTGTTACTCAAAAGGCTAAGATATAATTGGATAACTGAATTTTCAATGCCCAACTTTTTGAAGCAACAAAAAATAAAAACATTGGCAGATTTTTCTTTTGCTATACATAGAAAGATCGGCTCCATGCAGCTTCTGTGTAACTGCCTTATTTTAAAAACCCCTTAAAAGTCTACCTTCTCTCATTCACATTATACATTTAAAAAAAAAAAAAAAAGTAAGTTCAAGGTCACACATTACCTTTCAGGTCTTTCTTTAGTTTTCTGAGATCTTTCTGGAAATCTTCAAACTTCATCTGTGAGGCCTGGAAGAGTTCCTGAGGTTCCGCCAGAGGGAAGACACACTGCTCCTTGCCAGCGTCCTAATTAACAGACAGGATTTTAGAACTCATCCGTGGGAGAGATAAAATCATGAGACATAGAAGTGGCAGCAACTCCAACAAAACAGCTGGAAAAATACAACGGAATCACCCCACTGGGAAGAATGGGCCATCAGGATGGCTCAGTGAGCAAGGGTGCTTGCTCTGCCCTCAGCTAGGACCTGAGTTCAAACCTATGGCACCCATGAAAGAAGTAAATCATGGCGGCATGAGCCTGTAACCTCAGCATTGCAGGGTCAGGTAGAAATAAGATGATCTGAGACCTCCCTGGCCAGCTAATGAGCCCAGCTGAAATGGCAAGCTTCCTGGACACTGAGAGACTCTGTGTCAGGGAAATGAGATGGAGAGCATAGAAGAAGGGGCCACAAGTCTTGCTCTGGCCTCTGGATCTGCAAGCTTGCACGAACATACTCATATGTATGCACTGTACGCATGCGTACATGCAAGAAAAAGAAAATCAAAATGGAGTGGTATGTAAAATTGGTCTTACCTCATCAAAATTTCGAAGATAATAGGAAACAATATATGACAAGAGGCTTCTGCTGTTGTCCTAGGCAGAAAGATCACAGTAAGTAACACATGTTCAAAAATGATTCTGTATTATTAAGTTTACAGTGTAAATTAAATTGCAGGGAATGTACATATAAACTTGAGAATATTCTGAGTAGTCTCGGTCATTGTCTCTAAAGGGCTGGATGACAGATTTTTTTTCTTTTAGTGTAAGTGACAAGAGAAAGCATCACTGTTTAAGGGAGAAGCTCAAAGGTAAACAGGTTGCTGTTTTTATTCCTCGCCATCAGAAATTTAATTCAATATTTTATCTTTTATTTAATGTATTTATTTTGAATTTGCTTAATACTTTTGTTCTTTTAAAATTTATGTATGTGTTTTGCCTGCATGTATGTGTGTGTACTACATGTGTGCCCGGTGCCCAGACACCAGGAGAGGGCATTGGATTCCCAGGAACAGGAGTTACAGGGGGTTGGGAGCCTGGGAGAGCTGGGAACAGAACTTGGCTCCTCAAAGGAAGAACAAGTGATCTTTGATGTTGACTAATCTCTCCAGGCCAGCAGTTAGGTTTTCAAATATCACCATAATGAGATAAATAAATATTGCTTGTAATTCTATATAAATGATCTAGTGGGTACTGCCATAATAAATAATTCTTGATTTTGGCAGAAATTCATTAGCACGTAGACCAGAGAAATGGACAAATATTTCAGGTAAGTGAAAACTTCTACAATGCCAAAGTAATTTACAATTTGTTATATTAAGAACTGAGATTGAGGAATTAATACTTATGCTACTATTACTAAGAAAATGTATATACCATTTGAAAATGTAAAATTAGTTTATATTCTATATTCTTTAAAGTTTTCAAAGAACAATATTTTATTTCCTTCCAGGCACATCTAGAAGCATTAATTTTAGTTAAGTTTTTTTGCCTTATGCCAATTAATCAACAGATAACTTAAGTCTGAGAAAGTCTAGTGCACAATATAAATTCTCTGAAATATTTCTACTGTTAAATTACAACAGATATGACCTAATGACCTAATTTGGTCTCTATATTTTGGTGATAAAGTTGGTCCAGAATGGCTCCTTTACATAGTGAACTGCAACCCAGCTTGATGCTGCCCTAAAAGTATACACTCATACCCAAGTAACTGAGACTCAGCTAATCACACCAGAGAGACTTCCAAGCAATTGGAGGGTGAAAGCTTCCAAATCATGGCCATGTAAGACAAATGTCAACTGCTTTGATTCTGGCTTTCTGTATTTTACATCTGCCTGTAAATACAACCTGCATTCATTAGGATACAGGCAGGGCATTTGGAACAATCTTTGGTCTGTAATATTACCTGACCCTAGAACTTTCTCTTTTGCAAATAAATCTTGTTAAACTTAACTGTACTCAGAGCTTCTGTTACTGAATCTAGGCATGAGTTTTCCTGTATTTATGAAAAGAATATTGCCATTCAGTAATCAAGTTTCATGGGATACAGCAATATGGTCATTAAAGATTTCCCCATCAGACAGGATTTGCTTGTGGCTCAAACAACTTGAGTTCTATTCTTTGTCCTAAATTGTCAATCAATGAAACAGTAGTACATGAGTCAGTTAGTAAAACATCTTTTAAACGCTTGTCTATAGGCATACTGAGAGAATATTCTGGTTCATCTGAAACTGCAGTCTCTATAAATATTATGACGGAGTAAATACACTTATGTTTGCATCCTAGAGAAAGTTCAAATTCAAAAGGTCTTGCATAGATATTATGAGAGGACAATGGTGTACTAATTATTAAATACTTTGCTTCTTGTCTCAGTATTTTTATTATAGGTTATTTTGGTGATTATTTAAACAAACATCCACTTGAAAAATAGACCTGAGTTTTTAGCACATACGATTTATTACATCTATAAATTAGAAGTTTGTTTCTATGAAATGTTTATAATATAAATACAACAGCACTTGAATATGCATACTTGAGTACATATGAAAGCCATAAAAATTACCTGATGTTAGTGTGCAAGAGAAAATTAGCTGAGACTGTAATCCTAGCACCAGGGAAGCTGAGGTAGGACTGCCTCGAGTTTGAGGTCAGCCTATGCTACCGAGACCATGTCTCAAAAATAAGCAAACAACCCCAACCCCAAACTGAATTAACAAAAAGACTATTATCCAATTTCAGACATTTAGTGTCTGGCACTGTAGACACTTAGAGATTGATAAATGCTTAGTGCAAACATGGAGAATCAGTAAATAGTCGAGTCCTGACTGACTAAAGAGACTATAAGAAGCAGCTCTCTCATGAGGACAATGACTCCATGCTGCATCTCACTTACGAGGATTTTGAACGCATGTTGCATATCTCTCTCTCTCATGAAGATGAGGACTGCATGCCGTATCTCTCTCCAAAGGAAAAAAAATCACTGGATGCTGAATCTCTCTCATGATGATGAGTACTGCATTCTCTCAGGATGACAAATTTCACTTCTACAATCATTCATTCAAACTCAATACTTAAAAAAAGTGTTCTCATATTTTCTCCCACCCTGATGTTCTTTCTGTACAGCAATTCTCTTTCAGGGAAGCGTGACTTTTACTTTCTAAGTTTACTATCTCATCTGTGAGCCTCACTGACATCCCTAACTTTACCTTTTCATTTCTACTCTACAATCGCCTCAGTATTAATTCTAAATAACAACAGCAAAACCACCTCAGAGAACTAGGGATAAAAATAATCAAGTCAGCCAGATGATGGTGATACACACATTTATTCCTAGCACTTAGAAAACAGAAGCAGGTGGATCTCTTGAATTCAAGGCCAGCCTGTGCTTATAGCTAGTTCCAAGACAGCCAGGGCTACACAGAGAAACCCTATCTAAAAAATAAATAAATAAATAAAATAAAAACAAAAAAACCACCACCACCATCATCAATAACAACAACAAAAACAATAACAACAACAACAACAAAAACCCCACAAGAAACAAAAAACCTAGACCTACAATCAGACTTAGACATGGCCATACATGCCAGCAGAAAGAACAGTATACAGTGTATAGGGACTTTCAATAATGTTTGGTTTTTGTTTTGTTTTGTTTTGTTTTGTTTTCCGAACTGCCTAGAGAAGAAAAGACAATGGGCAAAGTTCCTAATTCACTGAAAATGATTAGTTGTCAGTTTCAGACCAAACAACATCCCCCCCCCAAAAAAAAACCTAGCAGGCTTGATACAAGAAGAAATACTTAGTTTTATTTAAAAACATTATATTACATAATTATTCATTACAAATTTCCATTAGGAAAATTATCACTTCTTTAAAATATAGATATGCAGATGAGCTACTTTTACCTAGCTCAGAATATGCTGAAGTTTTGCCAGAAATAGAGGCACACACCTGTAGAACCAACTAGTTTGGAGAAGAAACCTAAGAGTCCAGAGTTCACTTATATAGTAAGCCTGAGGCTATTTGGGGCTATATAATACACTACTTCAAAAGTTACATAAACGTAAGTTCATGTGGGGTGTGTGTGTGTGTGTGTGTGTGTGTGTGTGTGTGTGTGTGTGTGTGAAACTTTTGAACTCAGAACAGAAAGGGATACTTATTATATCTTGTTTAAAGCCAAACCTATTTAAAAACAAAATGTGCTCATGCAACCATTAACACAAAATACTTACGCTGCTTTTGACATCCTTTAGCTTTGGCAGAATGTCAAGTCCAAAGCCATCTGCCTGTCCCCGAGTCTTGTTTCCAGCATTCATGTAGTTCCCAAAGGCTAGAACCAAACCCAGGACTTGCATGACCCCTGGTCCGTTTTTTAATGTCTATAACACAGGATGGCAAAGATGTTTCTCTTACACACTGTTTTATTTGAATCGTACAAAATGAATATCAAGTTAATCATATTATACTAATAGGTTTTGAGTAACAGCCAAACTATGTCCTCCTACATTATTTTGTATACTTTAAAAATAGCATCTCAAAGTTTGCTTTACAATGGCATTCTACTAACAAGCATGATTGTAGAAGCCACGAGATGCCATTTGGGTCCACACACAATGAGAATTTCTAGAAAATAATATCACCTCTATTATCCTTAATTGTCTGAATGTTAAGAACAACAGATTTCTGGCATAAACTGTAGAATCCCAAAAAGCACTTATAAAGATTGAATTCCAGATTTAGGTTTGTTACCCAGAAGATCACATTCTCCACCCCCGGAACCCTGTCTGCCTTCAGGCTTTTGTGCCACTTTCTCTGAAAGTGTTTCTGGTAATATCTTTCTATTCTTGGAGATGATTTACCCCAATCAGAACAAACATTCCTGATGATTTTTGATAAATTGCTTTAAATGCTAATATTGGTCTTTCCAGCCCAAAATTTATTTGTTGTATTCAGAAGAGTATTTATCTTCCATGGAGTTAAATGACTATTCCAAAAGTCATTTGTGTACAGTAAATATTAACACTTTACTGAGGGATCATGTCAAACAAACAACCCAAACAAAAGTAAAGGGTGTGCCTTCAAATCACTTCCATTTGGAAGTCTGATATCTGACAGAATATGGAAAATGGGGCTTTGATTTTGGTGAAAGCACTAGGATCTGAGATCCCAGGAAACTTATACAAAATGTCAAGGATCTCAATGCGGTCCCACTGCCTTGGGAATATGACGGAACACATACTTTATTCCTGAAGCATAGTCCTCAAATATCCCCTCATGTAGGACTGCTATCCTTTGAATTTTCAAGTATTTCAAGTAAACAAAAATCATAAAAATAAATGAGAACACAACTGAACACAATTAAATACCAGAATTTGTGTTCACTTCTCTGGTCTGGAACCCTACCTCACACAATTTCTGTAGCAATTCCAGTTTGCGACGAATTGAACAAATGCTCTCCGAAAACGTTGACTGAAACAGGATGCAGAAGACTCGCTCTGAGAAGTTGGGGATTAGTGACAGCTCATATAGGAACCTAGGCAGACAACGGCAAGGAGGGAGGAAATTGTAAGCCACCCAAACAGTAGTGCTTCCTTTACATCAAATACGCACCCAGGGTCCATCACTTCCCATTGTGAGAAGCCCACCCGCAGCCTTGACTGCCCACCCAGGTCCCTAGACACACTTACTGTTCAGGTTTGTCAAGAGACTTGGCATTTTCCTTGTCTTTGGAAGATCGACTGTGCTTTTCAATTTTTTCCAGTTCATCTGACTGTGCTCTCTGGAAGGAAAAAAAAAAAAAAAAAAAGGTCAAGTGTCTTTTTTTTTTTTTTTTTTTTAATCTCTTCTAGGGCTTCCTTTAGATAATAGTGGTTGCAATACAGCAGAATTCTCTATATTTTAATTTCTTAGCATTTGTTGTGTTAAAACTTGACTTAATATGTGAGGCATTTTAAAGTGTAAATACGCATAATAAAATCCAGATCCTGCCTAAATCCCCCACATTATGTCGTTGACTATTAGTGCACTGAAAGATAGTTATTCTTTAAAGCATAAAATAATGTTTTTCAATTTTTCATTTATTTGTCTATTTATATTACTTTCTAGAAAGCCATAATTTTGTTTTAACATAATAGTTCTCATTCAGATCTCAAATAAGTTAAATTTGGAAGTAATTTGATGTTAAATGTCTTTAAAAATATCTAACTATTGCAATGATTGTGTATTGCTTTTGTTATACTTGGAGAAAAGAAAAGTGCAATTAAGCTATTAAAACTTGGAACAAAAATAAAAGATTTTCATGCTTTTGTTGAACATGATTTTTTGATACAAAAATAGCTCCAGCCATATTTTGCTTTTGTCTCCTTCTACCGTTTATAATTGTAAGCTAAAAATTTTGTTTCTTTATGGGAGAGAATCATCTTCATTTTTAATACAAGCAAAGAGTTTACAGAAGCAAACACTTATTTCTTCTTACAGAACACTGGTATCAGTTTTACTTCTACTCAGACATAATTTTATACCTCACAAAGATGTGTCCAATGAGCCTAGATTGCATCGTCCATATGTACTCCAGAGTCATATATATGGCCATGTGTTGAGTTAGAAAGGCAGTCCTCAGAACTTAAAACTGTATTAGGTTAGAATGGAAGTATAAGACTGAGTAAAGAGGTCCCTAGGGAATGTGTAGGCAGCATCCATGCTAGTGAACTGCTCTATGTTAATTAACTGGTTACTCAGAAACAAAGACATAACTATCTAACCTCAAAAAGAAGCATCTTTAATTGATGACAGGTCAACAAAAGTGGGGAGCTGACGCAGAGAATTGGATACATTTTTCTTTGGGATGTGATATATTAGAAGGATATGAAAAGAGGTAAATTCCACCAACTATCATAGCCTTATATAAAAGTTAAGCTCCTTGTAGAATTTCAGATAGTTTTGTGTCTTCCACACTTCCCTAGCATAAGAAGAGTTTGATATATACTGAGGAAGGAGAGTAGGAAAACTGAACAGTCATTGTTTCCTGTAATTAAACCATTATGTTCCTACAAAAGCATGCACATGCACTCACCCACACTGTGTACACAGTAAAACACTATGGTATATAAAATAAAATCATTTCAAACCTGAGCCAACATGCTCAGGCAATGTTTCTTGCAAATGTTTGTATGGCATGTGCAGGACGAAGTGCAAAGGCTGCTAGAATCACCTCAGCATCATTACATTTTGATTGTAAATGAATTCTGGTTGTTGTGCATTCAGACACATTTAATGAATGCTAAGTATTCTGTGATCCCGTTTGGGATCAGGCCAATTCCGCTCACTTTAGAAGAAACACAGCTGCCTTGGTCTGAAGGTACAGCTCAGGGACAGCAGAGAGAAACTGTCACTCTGCCCATGCTACCCACACTCTCTTCCTCTTCACAGATGCAAGTGTATGATGGTATCCATTCTGGTTTTGATTTTTCTCTATGGAGTTCACTTAGTGCCACCTCATACAAACATCTGCACATAGCACATATATATACACAGTCAACACATGGTCACAGTGCTAAATTCTCATACTAATCCTTGTTTTCATTGATACTGATAAAATACCTGACACAGGCTGAATTTATGAAGAATTATTGTTTATTTAGTTGTTAGCTTTATAGAGTGACAGTCCAAACAAGTATAGTACAGCTCACAGAAAGCCCTGTGACAAGTGGCGGGAGTATGGCTGGAAGAGAGATATCACATTGCCAAATAAAAGCCAAAAGAATTTGGGCTAGGTCTTAAAACTCCCTCTGAAAAGCTCAGAGTTACTATAAGCTCAGAAGCTTCATAAGAGCAATGTTAGCACCTTCTCAAAGCAGCTTGCTCCATGACTTAAGGACCTACCACTAGGCCCCACCTTATAAAAGTTCCATCACCTCCTACACTGCCCTAAGTGTCCAACATTTTGCCCTTTGTAAGGGACATTCAAACTCTATCTAAACTGTAGAACCAGTAAGTTAGAAAAAAAAAAATGTTTTTCAAAATATATATGGTTGAGTCCCCAGAGTTGAACTTCAAGGCCAACAGCATTAATACCATCACTCACTCACACCTGGGCAAAGTTTGCCTGACACAGATATACCACTCTAAGGTGCATTGAGCTCTCCTGTCCTTCAGAACTGGAGAGTTCTCCTGCACTATTCTTGAGAAAGGTTTTAGCTAAAAGAATCACTAACCTAAAAAGTATCAGCAATCTTTTTGCAGCCCAATTGTTTGGTTCTTGACTATGAAATTTGTAAATGACAATGTATTGTCACATTATCAGAAGATTGGACATGTCTGCTGCTATCAAAATGTCAAATACCATCTTACTGTTATTATGAAAATAGGTCTGCTTTGAAGAGCCTCTTGGACAGACTGCAGGAACCCATGAATGTCCATGGGGTAGATTTCTCCTACATGTTTGGTGACTAAATCATTTTTAACTACCTTCATACTTAAGGGAGGACTTCTAGCAATAAAAGTAAACAGTTTTTAAACTAGTATTGTGCCTTTAAAGAACACTTCAAAAACAAAATAAAAAAATAGTTTTATATTGGGCAAAATGTTTCCTCCTAAATTCAAACACTGGTCTGTTCTCTGGGGCCAATTCCAACATTTACAAGTTTTCTTCAAATATGTCAGGACCAGAATTTTTTTAAACTCTTTGATTTCTGTATTAGTGACTTCTTTACAGTTTTTATGGCATGAAGGTGAGTCTCCTTGAAAATCTGATGGCTTCTCTGGTAGTTTCCGGTGACTGGAATATGATACACACACAATTCAGTATCCTTCCCATAAAGTGAGCAAATTCTCTCATGGTGGGCTCTAAATCTCACTTCGGTTTCCAGAAGACTGCTTCTATGAATGTAGCATAAAATAAGGGCATTTTAAAGAGGACTCCACACCCATGGAGTTATAAGTAGAAGACATAAGATCTCTAAATAAGTTATTTTTAAATATTCTTAGGCTCTGCTTTTTCTCCCATTCACTATCAATGCCACTGGTTCTCCTGGGATGAGATTCAGTATCATTTTGATATTACTTCCTGTAGCTAATTAACACATCCAAGATGTCAGTGGCTCAATATCCTGATTGTGTCTTTCTTCTAGGGTAAAAGCACATTGGGCTAGCCTGAGAAGGCTGCATAAAAAAGAAGAGGAAAGTTCTGGCTTTCAGGATCTGCTGCTGATGTTGCTCCACTTCTCCCATTCCTAGTGACTGTTGGAGGCACAGTCATCTACCAATGTCTCAGGTGGTCCAGAGTTTCTGCCTGGAATATGCTTCCTGAACCTTGGTTTAATACACTTGGTTTTCCCGAAATACCACCTTGGGAAAGCTTGCCCTGCCCCTGCCTCCCACCCCCATTTTCATTATAAAAGCATTTCCGCCCAAGAAACAGAATAAATGAGAGCTGCCATGTGCTAGATTCCTGTGTTTACCACAGTATCTAGATGATGATGGTGATGATCATAGTTAAATACACAAACAACTTTCTCAATCGAAATTGAAACTTTCTGAGAAAAAGATCCTGTCTTATGTGTCTTTACATCCCACTAACTAATATGGTTTGTGGTATATATTTATCAATAGGTAACTTAAAAAAAAGATAGGAAATTGGGCAAGAAATGAATAGGGAAACAAACAACTAATAAACAGCAAAAGGTAGCTTCCTGATTTGAGGAGTAACTTAGAGTTTCTATTGCTGTTTAAAAAAAAACAAAAAAACACCATTACCTTAAAAAGCAAGTTGGGGAGGAAAGGGTTTATTTGGCTTACACTTCCATATCACTGTTCATCATCAAAGAAAGTCAGGACAACTACTCAAACAGAGCAGGAACCTGAAGGCAGGAGCTAATGCAGAGATCATGGAGGGATGCTGTTTCCTGGCTTGCTCCACACGGCTGGCTTGTTCAGCCTAATTTCTTATAGAACCTGGGATCACTGGCTCAAGAGGTGGCACCACCCACAATGGGCTGAGCCCTCCCCCAGCAGTCACTAATTAAGAAAATGCTCTATAAGCTGACCCCACAGCCTGACTTTATGGTGTCCTCCTCTCAGATTACTATAGTTTGTGTCAAGATGCCATAAATCTTGTGAGCACAGGCAGAGAGAAGGCAGAAAAAACAAGGATGAGCAACAAACACTAAAGGCATGATAGGCAAATAATGGCAATTATTTATCATCCTAGTAGTATTGCAAAGGCCCTTAAGAGATAAAACAATGTCTAAAATAGATACTTGTGCATGGCTGAAATGGAGTCAGTTCTGTTGAGTGTTAGCACACAAAGAGATACAAAAAGAAGACTATACCCATCCAAAATATGTGTGAATTAAGTCATCTATACCCTCACTTAGTACAACTCCACTGAGTGCTTTTTCATATAACACATAGAAATGAGTGTGAAAGTACAAGAATGAGGTCCAAAATATACTGTATTTGTTAGACAATGTTACTCTAATCAGCTGGGTTGTGCTCTATTTAACTATGTATAATTGTTCCTGGCCCATCATCCTGAATTTCTTCTTGCAAAACACGAAGGATCAAGTAAATGTCTGGTGTTTTTATACCTACTGGGGTCTCAAATTCTTACCCTTATCTTCAACCATACAAATTATCTCAAACTATGACTGAAATTTCTACCACAACTCAAACTGGATGGTTTGGGTTTTGTTGGAACTCAAAGGCTCTTCTTTTTCTGGCCCACCAGTTTCTGGTAACCACAGATGCTGGGTTTTGAAGGAAAAAAAAAGAGGAATTTGGAGGATTCATTTATCCAAACGTATATTATTTACCAGGCATTGCACTAAACAGTGGAAATTCACACACACACACACACACACACACACACACACACACACACAGAGAGAGAGAGAGAGAGAGAGAGAGAGAGAGAGCTTCAAATTCAAGCAAAATCCCACAATACAATCTATCAAGCTGCCAATAAACCACTCTTGCTCATGTGGGACTTCTATAGCTATTTTCTTATATTGCTTTTGAAAATTATATTTAACTCTCATGTGTGAAGGGGATGCTCGTGTGTCACTTAGAGCTTGTTTATGGGGATAACAGTCATTTGCTACATATCACACACTCACACACCAATTAATAACAGAAAATTTCTAGTTTTAGTCACTTAAGAAACCTTCTGTGTCCAAACCCTGTTTGCTTACATTCACTCAAGAAATTCCTTTGCCAAATGAAATCATTTTTAGTCTATAGGACAAGGACTGCATCTCTGGAGACTTCCATATTTTAACTATGTGCACATCTTCCCCACTTCCACTCTGTTTATTTGCAGAAGAATTAGATTAGACCTTTTCCAAAGATTTACTGCTTGTCTGAAAGTGAACCCCAGTTGCTGCTAACCCAGGTATTTTTGTCAGTTACTGAAAATCATCATACCAAAACTCAGGCATCCTATTCACCAAATCAAAAAAGCTGGTGTAGACCCAGATTTCCTGATTTTCATCACTAATCCCCCCCCCATATCCTAAGACCCAGAGCCCTTGATAGTCATCAGTGGTCAATAGCTCCTTCTTTGGGGTCAGACTTCATGAATCCCTCCTGCATCCATGCTGGGATTTTGACTATTTTGATCTTGTCTCATACATAGGCAATCACAACCACAAAAAGTTCAGGAGTACAAGGACTCTAACGTGTGAAAAACACGATTTCACACCAGTCTTTGCCAACCTATGGCTTTTACAATCATTCTACTCCCTGTTCCCCCTTTTTTAATCATGGATGATCTCTGAGACTTGATGTGAGGGATGGGATATAAATCTTCCATTTAGTGCTGAGCACATCACACTCTCTTATTCACTGCACATTGACCAATAGAAGGTCTCTGTGAAACTTGATGTAGCTGGTCTTTCTTGCAGCTGGCAGAATTCACAGCTGGATAAGACTGTTAACCACTTCTTCCAACCCCAGCACCCTGCACAGCACTGTCTGACATTATGAAATCTACTTGTGATGACATGTTGTGTACCCTAATAAAATTTGCCTGAAGATCAGAGAACAGAACCAGCCAGTAGATTAAACAGAGTTCAGGCAGTGGTGGTACACATCTTTAATCTTAGCACTCAGTAGGCAGAGATTCGTCTCTATCTCTGTGAGTTCAAAACCACCCTGACTACATAAGATTGACTCAGTCTAGGAGGGAAAACAGAGCCAGGCATTGGTGGCATACACCTTCAATCCCAGCACTGGGAAGCACACGCCTTTAATCCCAGGAAATGATGGCTGGGCAGAGAAAGGTATATAAGGGGTGAGGAGACAGGAACTAAAGGCTTCTTGACAGAAGTGTTCCTTTCAGCTAGAGGCTTTTTCAGGCTGAGGAGTGGGTGAGGTAAAAAGTGGTTGGTGGCTGTGGCTTGTTCCTTTGTCTCTCTCATCTTTCAGCATTTAACCCAATATCTGGCTTTGGGTTTTTTTGTTTGTTTGTTTGTTTTTTAATTTAACTTCATTTTGTGTGCATTGGTATAAGGGTCTTAGATGCCTTAGAAATAGAGTTACGGACAGTTATGAGCTGACATGTGGGTGCTGGTCATTGAACTGCAGTTCTCTAGAAGAGCAGCCAGTGCTCTAAACCGCTGAGCTGTCTCTCCAGCCCCTGGGTTTTTTATTAAGTCCATTCAGGAATGCGTGTTACAACTACACAATAGGGAAGATGCATCAATGTAAGAACTGGCTTGATTACTTTTTGCCCTGTGACACAGGGATGTGGGTGCTTTAGCATTAGGATCTTACGATGAAGTTATTGAGAGACAACTGATATTCCATTTCTGTTACTCATGTCTATCCATGTGTTAATCAGCAGCAATCTTGTATCTCAAATGGTGTACTAGAGGACACAGATTTGAACTCTAAGATCCCTTGAATTACATATACTATATGGATTTTGAAAACTCATGATGCTAAATATAAAGTCTTAGAAGTTATGTTGGTTCAGGATATTTAATTCCTTTATTCAAATCCCTTAAATACAGCAAAAACAAAACAAAACAACAACAAAAAAAAAAAACCAGGCATTTATGTGAGAAAAGAGAGAATGACTACCCAGTACCGATTAGTATCCCAAAGCTATGAGTAATCTGAGGGATATACAGTAGAAATACTAGGGCAGGCAAAACCTCCAAATTCTTTTGTCCAGATTCATCCCAATTTCATGAGATTTCTCTATTAAATCTTTGCCTTCTCCTCAAGAACCAAAGTCTGTTACTTCTAACATTCTAAATATTCTAATATTTTGGGTAATCTTGTACTTACTTACATTACATCTTTTTCATAAATTTAATACCATACCTTTTCTGACTTTCTAATTCTCTGATGCCATGCATCTCCTTTATTAATTATTCCTAACAATGACATGACATTCATCTTTAGTATAGTTCCCCTCTAACCAAGACTTTTGCTCCATGTAGACACTGCTTTCTTAACTTTTATTATCAACATCTCTAAAATCAAACTCGTATTTTCTTCTCCCCAGACCTTCAATGACACTTATTCCAATACCTGAAGCAATGCTCCTACCCAGACAGCTGGGAGGTCATTTAGATGTCTCTGTACTTTATTTCTACACCCAATAAATCACTGAGTGTCACAGGCACCTCTACTGCCATCATTCTGGTCCTAACTACCATGATAGCTCAATTCTCTGCTTCAATATCTTGCCTGCCTAGTGCCTGAGCAACCACCTCTGGCTCTCTCATAATACAATGGTGATTTTTTATCTGACTGCTTGTTAGTGATGCATAGAAGATAATGCATACACTATTTAAAAGTGTTTAATGGCTATTCATCATTCCTAGATATAGCAGACCTCAGCATTCTTAGAAAGCCAATACAGTCATCTCCTAGTTTACCCCTTGCTACCTATGTTCCATTCTTAATAGATTTCTCTTTGTTCCTCAAATAGATTGGGTTCTTATACCATCCATCACTGCTGTTGCCTGTACTCATAATGTTCCCTACACTTCTCACTCTCCACATCTACCCACACTTGCTTCAGTTTCAATCTTTCTAGTCTAGAGAGGCCTTTCAGGACCCAACATATAGTGACTCTCCAACCCCATGCCCCCACGTAATAAACTGTCCCTGTAGAAATGCAATTTTCCCCAGGAGCACATAACTTTAAAAGACCATTCAAGGCCTAGGAAAATAGATCTACGGTATGAAAATAATTGATGGTTTTGCTCATCATTGTACTGATAGTTCAACACGCATGCCAAAACAAAGCTGGCATTTAATAAATATCTGAGGGAAGATTAAATTGTATTGCTTTCAAGTTTCCTCATTTATGTTTAATTCTTACTCTGCTTTCAATTTAACCACTCCTTTCTGGAACAGAAAAAATAATTAAACAGAGTTCAGGCAATGGTGGTACACATCTTTAATCTTAGCACTCAGTAGGCAGAGATTCGTCTCTATCTCTGTGAGTTCAAAGCCACCCTGACTACATAAGATTGACTCAGTCTAGGAGGGAAAACAGAGCTAGGCATTGGTGGCATACACCTTCAATCCCAGCACTGGGAAGCACACGCCTTTAATCCCAGGAAGTGATGGCTGTGCGGAGAAAGGTATATAAAATGTGAGATGAAAGAGTAGGGTACAGTGACAGGGGTGTTTGGCTCTAGAGTAATGGACATCAGAACATCTGTCAAAACAATGAAAGTGGCCAAGAATCCCATTTTATACTGGATGGTGGCTGCAGGAAGTATGCCTTTCTCTGGCCCATGAGATATTCTGTAGGAACAGCCCTTCAAACTAATTATTTCCTCCACTCCAGCCTCAACAACCTTGCTCTTCTTCTATTACTCCTCGTACCCTCTCTTTTTGAACTAACCTTTTTCCTGTAACACAATCACTTTTTATATCTGCCAGTACAACACTGAAACTTCCTTCTTTCCAATCTAAACCTCACGTTTACTTCCCCAGCAGTCACCCCGTCTCTCAGTCCTCCCCTACCACTCTTTTCTTCCTCTTCTTGTCCAGCACAGTGGTCCCTGATGATATAGGCCTCCTGGGACATCACAACATGGCTCTGTGATGGAGAACAACCTTCACAGCCCAGGAGACCCAAATGTAAACACTTTTATGACTGCCAGGTCCACTGAAAATGGGAGGTGCTTGGCTGGTGTTTGGGAAAAGTGAGGGAATACCATCATAGATACTAGGCATGCCTTATTGAGACTCATGACTGTTGCTAGAGTTTTCTCTACAGGTCCAGCCAAGCCCGGCAGTCCGACAGCCCACTTATAAAACTCAGATGCTTATATTATTTAAACTGTTTGGCCTAATGGCTCAGGTGTCTTGTTATCTAGTTTTTATATCTTAAATTAACCCATTTCTATTAGTCTATAAGTTGCCACGTGGCTTACATCTCCCTTGTCATGGCAGCGGCTGGCAGTGTCTCTCCCTCAGCCTTCCTCTTCCCAGAATTCTCTTCTCTGCTTGTCCCGCCTATACTTCCTGCCTGGCTACTGGCCAAGCAGCATTTTATTTACACAGAGCGATATCCACAGCGATATCCATTTTCACATTATGAAAATGGTAAAAAGTTATGCTGGTCTTTTGTAATAATTTTACATAACTAACAAAATACGCAAGAAAACAGATTTTAATAAAGTCAAAAGTCCAAGAAACTATAGGATAAATTTTGTACTTTAACAAAATAAGAAATACAGTAAAAACTATAGCTTTTTTTTTTATACAGTGGGATTGTGTTGAGGGAGAGGGAAATTTTTGGTAGTTGCCCATTCTCTTTAGAACTACAGGTAAATAAATGTTCACGGGTGTTTCAACAGCCTCCAGCATGTTGTGGTCCTGATCCAGAAGGCTCCAGCCAGCTGCACATGGATTGTATGCTTAAACAGGGAGCTTTCATTTCATTTCCTGAGAGATAATTCTGAGGTTTGATTTGTGAGAATTCCACTGTAATTAAATCTGCTGCTCTAACAATGATCACATGATCTAGACCAGTACTTATGTAGACATCCAGGGTGACCTTCCGCTCCAACACAGGGAGGCTTTCTTTGAACAATGTTCTCAACATCTCCAGATATATAACATGCAAAACCCATGTTAACTAGAAAGCCAGGGTGTCCCTGTCGTCATGATAGTCTGACAACATGAAGATAGGTGCAAATCAGCCATAGATTTCGTCACCACTTTACAAAGAAGGCTCTTCTAAATGGATGTAATCAACTCCCTTTAGACACTAGTATGAATGGGCCCAGACAAGAGTATCTACAACACAAGATTTCAGATAAATTTGGGAGGCTATGAGACACTCACACAATTCCAGGAAATACATGAAGCACTTGTTGTTTTTGATGGGTCCCAGTTCTTTTCAAAATTCTGTGAACATATTCCTTTAAAAAACTTTTTTTTTTTTTTTTTTTTATCACAACCAAGAGTCTGGAGGCAATGAATTATTTCATCATAGTACACGGAAAGATCCCTTCCCCCCCCGCCCCCCAATTTGGCAAGAATCAATTCAAGACGTATTTGATGTTATCTTTTCTTGCAACAGGAACTAGAGAAGCAATGCCAGGACCTTTGCAGCCACGTGAGACAAACTTTATCTGGAGTTTGAAACATGCAGCTTGGTTTAGAATAAACTTCAGCTGGCTGTAAAAGTATTCAGTTGCATCTCTGCATTTCTCCTTTGTTTGAGTCGCTGCTTCAAGAGACAAAGCACTGCTTATCATCACTTTGGTCGTGGTTAATTGAAGGAGCTTCCTCTCTTGAGTACTGCCCACTTATGTGTGTCTCTTTGTCCACATGGGTGCTTCAGGAAAGGCAGTCACCTTGACAGAGGGGCCGTTCTCACTGCCTTCATATACATTCAACATTTGACAGTTCCAAGGACTAGGAAGTAGAACAAATTGGATCTGAAAGAGTTGGTTGAGGTGCAAGATGTAATCATATTATAGCTGTCATTTCCAAGTGAGGCTCCAAGGAGTACTTCCTTATACAACTGATGAAGAACTTGGTAGAAGGATTCCACTTTGATTTCCAAAACTATATCACTTAAGAGAGTCAACTATAAATATCAACAACAAAGCTTTAAGCAGATTCTTCAATAAAACATGAGACTGCCAGCATCCTGGGTGGGCTTATGACCCACTGCCCATGATCTTCATGTCATTCCAGGAACTATCAGCAATATGCCATGCATGGGCCTCCTGGAAGCTAATCATATGGTTGCAAACATTCTCTGAGGAATCAGGATTTGCTTGCTTGAAGATCATCTGTAGAGAGTACCGTCTGCTTTGCCTCATCCTCTTCTTTGTGTCACTATGGTAACACTGAGAATTCTCTAACACTTAGAATCCCCCTGCTGAGTCACCTGTGACCGTCTGGGGAACTAGCTCCGCCCTTCTGCATCCTTACCACCATTTTTGTCATCGTCGTCTCAGGACCTTAGGATAACTACTGACTGTTAATGATCTGCTTTTCATTATGATTTAATATAGCCTAGTACTTCCCCCAGAAGGAGGTGGAATCTCTCGTCTATCTCTGACTTAAAACTCGGGTGGATCTTGAAAGAGTCACACTACACAGGATGGGAAAAAAGACAATTCTAAGATGGTTTAGCAATGTGAGAACAGGTTTCTTCATCCATTTTACATAGGACGCACTTCTCAATGAATAACTTCCTTTAGACACAAGCATTAACAGACCCAGGCAAGACAGAACACAAGATTCTAGGAAATATATCAAGTGGGTTTGTGTGTGTGTGTGTGTGTGTGTGTGTGTGTGTGTGTGTGTGTGTATCTGTGTGTCTGTGTGTCTGTGAGTGTGCATGTGCATGCACGAGTGCATGTTCATGCAGGCTGGCTGCCAAAGGTGAAGAAAAGAGAAAAAGAAAGTAGAGGGTATAATTAAAAGGGCATCATAATTTTCAAACTACAACCCACAGCTCCAGAGAAGCTAGGAAACAAGGTGGACCCTAAGAGGGACACATGGATCACCTTGGGAAGGGGAAACAGATGAGATCTCCATGAGTAAACTGGGGACAGGGAGGGACCTTTAGTGGGGAGAGGATGGAAGATGAGAACATGAGGTAACTGGGGGAGAGATGAAGTGGGAGAGCAATGACAGAGATATCTTAATAGAGGGAGACATTATGTGGTTAGGGAGAAACCCGGTGCTAGGGAAATTTCCAGAAATTCACAAGGATGACCCCCGCTTAGACTACTAGCAATAGTGGAGAGGGTGCCTGAACTGGCCTACTCTGGTGATCAGATTGGTGAATGCCGAAACTGTCATCATAGAGCCTTCATCCAGTAACTCATGGAAGCAGATGCAGAGATCCACAGCCAAGTATCAGGCTGAACTCTAGGAGTCCAGTGGAAGGGAGGGAAGAGGGATTATATGAGCAGGGACGATCAAAATCATGATGGAGAAATCTACAGAGACAACTGAATCAAGCTCATAGGAACTCACGACCTTTAAACCAACAGCTGTGGAACCTGCATGGGATCGGACTAGGCCCTCTGCATATGGGAGACAGTTGTATAGCTTGGTCTGTTTGAGGGGACCCTAGCAGTAGGATCAGGATCTATGCATGGTGTACGAGCTGGCTTTTTGGAGCCGATTACCTATGGTGGAATGCCTTGTTCAGCCTTGATGCAGTAGGGAGGGGCTTGGTCCTGCCTCAACTGAATGTACCAGGCTTTGCTGACTCTCCATGGGTGCCTCCACCCTTTTGGAAGAGGGGATGGGGCATAGGCCTGAGTAGAGAAGGCTGGGGGGATCAGGAGGAGGAATGGGAGGAGAATCTGTGGTTGGTATGTAAAATGAATTTAAAATTTTTCTTAAATAAAAAAGGCATAAGGGACATGTTTAGGGGTAGAAGATTTGTGTATCTCGATTGTGGCGATAAGGTAATACATGTAATGAAAAGGATAAGAACCTTCTACCCAAACAAGTACATATGCAAAATCCTCCACCCCAGAAGAGGAGTGCATGTGAACCTGGCAGAATCTGAAATAGTCCACAGAATACACCAATGTAATTTCCATTGCAATTTACTCTTGTTGAGTAAATTGATCTTGGGGAAATCTGATAAGGTATTTAGGACATCATTATACTATTTTGCAATCTATGATGAATCTATACTTACTAAAAAGTGAAGCAAAACTTAAGGATCAAAAAGGCCTGAGTGTCCATCTCATCTGGTTTCCAAAGTCTCTGCTGTGTTTGGAAAGCTCGATATTCTTGTGATGGACGAACTTCGTTGCCAACATGACTAGATGTCAAATCAATTGAACATAACTTGCCAGACATTCCTGCGGAGGTTTTCTTGATCAGATTATCTGATGTGAGCAGACCCACCCTAAGTGTGGATGACCCTTCTGGTGGGATCCCAAATAAGAGAGGGATGGGAAAGGGAACTTTGCTCTTTACGTGACGGCCTTCACTCTTGCTGCAAGTTCATCTTCCCTGTTGCTGCCTCGGCTGCTTCCTACACTGATATCAAAACCAGCTAATTCAGGCTTCTGGTGTAGACTGAAGACCAGCAGCTCTCCTGGAACCTTCCAACCCTTCAGTTCCAGGTTTGGACTACTTAGGACATACAGCCTTGTGACTATGCAGCTGTCTGATTCTCAGCCTCTTCAGTGTGAGGCTGCCATTGTTGGACAACCCACGCCATACAGTATGTCAATTTAATAGATTTCCCTTTAATGTACACTCATTCTATTGGTTCTATTGCTCAAGAGAACCATGAAATGCAGAAGTGCATTTTTATCCACTTAGTTGTTTTTCATCCCACATCATTGAGGCAACTTTTCTGGTTAAGTCCAGTCTAAACAATAACTCAGAAACAGACTTTAGTCTTTCTGTGTAGGATGCTCTGCTACCCCAGAGCAACCTGACCCTATCTGTCCTTACTAATCCTCAAATCAGCTTCCTTACATAATTCTACCCAACTAAATCTAGGAGTGTCCCTAGCTGTTCTCTTTGGCATAATACTTTGCAGTATTTGAGAATCACCTCACTCACCAGCTCACTGTGAGCCCCCTTACTGCTCCAATATACTTTAGTACTTCCTTGCTCCCTTCAGGGAGTGCTCTTACACTGACCACAGTGGGCCAAGATCACTTCATCTCACATTCACCATTCACAAAAAAAGGCCAACACAGCAAATCTTTACTATAATATTAATTGCCGGAGTAGTCGGACATAAGTAGCTGTTCTTTTTTTAAAATGTGTTTTCAACTGAAATAGAAGTGCATCACTTTCTCTTCTTCCTTTCCTCTCTCTAGCCCCTTCCAGCCTTCCAGCTATCCTGCCTTAAACTCTTCCTATATCTCCAACAGCCTCTTTGTCCATTATTGTTGTCTTACACACACACATACACACACAAATTTTTGCTGGTGGTTAAGAATATGCTTTTCAAGGCGGATGACTCTACATTACATAACCAACAAAGGGTCTCATCCCTGAAAGAGGTTATTGCTCCTTCTCCCAGCGGCACGTAGTTCTTTGTCTAGGGGTAGAAGCTGGCAAATTTTCCCCCTCCCATGTTAATATGCCCATTGATATTGGCATTGTTCCACAGCAAGCATATATTCTTTCTATCCATTTTATTAAACATATACTCTTTTCTCATACAACATAATCTGAATACAGTTTCCGCTCTCTCTATTCCTCCCAGTATTTCCCCACCTCCTCTCCCATCCAAATCCATTCCCTTTCTGTCTCTCATTAGCAAAGAACAGGCTTCAAAGAGATAACAATAAGACACAATGCAATAAAATAAAATAAAACAAAAACCATTATATTGATGTTGGACAAGCCAAGCCAAAAGGACAATAAAGAGTCTTCTTAGTAGGCACAAAAATCAGAGACCCTTTCTTTCACACATTCATGAGTTCCATAAAAGCACTAAACTAAAAGTTGCAGTTTATATGCACAGGACCTGGTGCATATCCATGTAGGCCATGTGAAATATATGAAATTTGATGGTCTCTCTCATTTTGTGAATACTAAAGATATCTATATGTGTGTGTGTGTGTGTGTGTGTGTGTGTGTGTGTGTGTGTGTGTGTGTGTAAACTATGTAATTGATAAAATACCCTTTGTATCTTTAAACAGCTACTTTGGTCTCAGCGTTTTAAAAGGAAAATACACACATACATTATTATTATTAAAAGGCCACTTAAACTATCCTCTTACATATTCAAGAGAATGTGGTAAGTATATTACTATTCACCTACAGATCCCCACACTACTGCCTACAGATCTTGTTCTTGAAATACACAAAACCACTTAATATCTTTGAAACTGCAAGGGCTGAGGTGAATTAAAAAACAACTTTTAATTGTTCTTTTTTTCCCCCACTTATTTATTTATGTGTGGGGTGAGTGGAACTCAAAGGACAACTGATAGAAGTCAGTTCTCTGTTTCAGCACATGGGTTCCAGGGATGATATCCAGGTTGTCAGACTTGGTGGCAGGTAGTCTTATCTACTGAGCCATCTTGCCAGCCCACACCTCTTCTGATCTTAAAATCTTCCAGGGCACTCTCATGGCTGTAATGATTAATACTGGTGGTCAATTTGACAGGACTTAGAATCACCTTGGAGACAAACCTCTAGGTCTGTCTGTTGGGAAGAAGTCTCTGGAGTGTGCCATTGAGATGGGAAGATGCATCCTGAATGTGGGTGGTGGAATTCAATGGGCTGGGGTTGAGGACTGAAGAGAAAGGAGAAAGTGAGTGGAATACTTGCACTCAGCTCTGCTTCCTGGCTGTGGATACAATGCTGCCTCACAGTCTGACAACCTTGCCTTCCCAGCCATGATGGACTGCACCTTTCAACCCAAATAAACTCCTCAAGGAACTTTTGTCAGGCACTTTATCAAAGCAACAGAAAAGTAAGCAGTAGAGCATCCCACAGATCCCCACACGACTGCCTCCAGATCTTGGACTTGAAATACACAAAACCACTTAATATCTTTGCAATTGCAAGGGCTGAGGTGAATTTTTTTAAAAGGCTATAACGTGCCACAGAAACTGAAAGTTACATATCCAATGGATAGAGTATTTGGGAGGAACCTCCAAATTTTGAACATTTAACTCTGTGTAAACATAACAGAATACAAAATAATTCAGAAGCAAATATACATGGGATGCCATCTGGAACCACTAAGTAAGTCCAGTGAAGGCAAACATACTAGGAGTTCTACATCTGATTGAGAGAGCTAATTATTTACTCCTTTAATAAATTTATTGCCCAATTAAATTTCAGCTGTTGTAATCATGAGCAATAAGCAAGGAAAGTTGATGACCATATCGAGCACCATACGTCAAAGCCATGCACTGTTTTTTCTGTTCATGCGTAATGTAATTTCAACTCGGGATCTAGTTTCAGTGATAAGCACGGTTCATAGCAGGTATTTAAAATAACCATCATAGCAGATGTTGTAAGTTGGAGAAAGAACATTTTCCTAGCCTGTGCAGAGACCTGGATTCAATGCCAACACTCCTCCTCACACACTCTGCTACCATTACAAAGAAAAGAAAAGAAGAAAAGAAAAGGAATGAATTTAAAAAAAAACAAAAAAAAAAAACCTCTTTACATAATCATACTCAAGCCAAACCTGGAAGTTTTCTACATAAACCACAATGTTCCTAGTCTTAAGTTCATTCATTTAACTTCAGCAGAAAAAAGAATGTGTAAGGGTGGTCTAGCAGACATTTATGGCACCAGGTTGAAAAAATTTATTATATCTGCTAGCCAACTGTATCATTTCACTAATGCTGGCCTGGCGTCATGGAAAATTACTGGGAAACATTTAGTGTGTGTGTCAGAGAGTCTGTCTTCCTCAGATTGCTGAAGGGTTGAGCGTGTATGTGAGAGAGACACTTTCTGCATCCTACTGAGCAAAAAATGGTTTGTTAATGCTATCGAAGCAAGAAGATGATCACGGAGAAATAGAACAAATGTGAAAACAATGGCTGGTGGAGAGACGAGAACATATAAACAATTCACCACCACACACAAAGATGTAAAATTCATGTTCAGGGTGAGGAGGGGAATGTCACGAGAGGACCAAAGGACTGTGTAATAAAAAGAGACACAAACAAGTATCCCTATTATTGAACAAGTTTACATTTAGAACTCAAACACGACAAGAAATAGAAGCAGGGATCAAAGCTGGATTAAGGGAGCACTGACAGGCTGCAGACATATTTATTGAGGACTACATCTCTGTCTACTTCTCTAAGGAATGGAGATGATCACAGGCACGTCTCCTTTTTCCTTCTCCCGTCCTTTCTGTCTCCTTAAGTAGAGGAAATATTGACTATCTCTTCATTTTGGTCAGGATGGACCAAAAAGAATTCAGTAGCTAGACTAGTAATTTTCAGGATAATGTGACTTGGTCCTAGGCATAGCATAGTCGCCCTCCCCGTCCGCTTTCTAGTCAACGGATGCCTGGGATCACAACAATAGTTGAAAGTCTTGTTTCCCTTCTTCCAACCACCACAGCCTTTATGATCTAAACTCTCTTTGGGGGGGGGGGTGACTTAAAGTTTGGTTCAATCATATCTAAGCATTTACATTATTAAACGAATCAAATAACATTAGAAATTCCTTAATTTCTAGTTTGTCCCTATAGATATCAGAAGATTTCCATTTGTGTGTGAATAGAATGTACTGATAGTACATTTCTTTAAAGGTTGGGGGAGAGTATTTGCTGCAAAAGCAAGCTGTGTACTGGATTTGTGGAAATGAAAACTGACACCTGAATGTAAGTGGTATATACCCAGGGTCGAGGTGTACAATGAGGTAACCAACTTTAAGTGGTTAATTTCCCTAGGGTCTTCGTAATTTCTTTTGTTTTTGTTTTTCAAGACAGGGTTTCTTTGTGCGTAGCCTTTGCTGTCCTGGAACTCGCTCTGTAGACCAGTCTGATGTCAAAGTCAGAAGCTGAGTGGGTGGATATGGAAAAGAAAGAGGCAGGGGCAAGAAGAGGTACTTTTTTAATTGGTCTTCTTGCTGTACAAGGAGGATGCTAATCTTCAAATGTAATACGGTAAGCCCTGGTGAAAAGTATGAGAAGGCAAGTCTGGTGGCACAGGCTAGGCAGAGGCAGGCAGATCTCTGTGAGTTTGAGACCAGCCAGAGACAGTTTTCTAAAGTAACAAGCAACCCTCAACTTCTAGGTAAGACAGTGCCTTGGAAATCTGACCTGAAACTCTGAAAGAAAACAGGGATACTTCTACAATAGACTGTGTCTGGAAATGAAGTCATTAAGACCGATGGGGGCCTCAGCAGAAAAGCTAACAACAGAACTGAGAATCTGAGCCCATGTAAGCTCCAAGGAATCAGCACAGGAAACTGAAGGTAAGTGCTGCTCCTCACATACACTGGACAGCACCAAGACTCTTAAGGACAGGCCAAAGTGGAATGCAGGGCTCCTAGGAAAGGAATTCCCCTTCCTCGTGAACAGGAATCATGCGAACATCCATCGAGACTACAGAAACCAACGATTCACACCAGCCCCTTTCCCACTTGGGTCCTGCTAGAGCCAAAGGGATCTGAGAAAGTGCCTTTCAACTCAGAGCAGACGTGTCAGGAATTCTCTCCACAAGTTAGTGTTGCCATCAAGATTCTTTAGCAATGGGCAGTAGTCAATGGAGAGACTCGTATCTGGCCCAAGTACTGGGAGTAAGTGCTTATTTATATGTTCAGTCCTAAATGGAACATTTATTCCAATCCCTCCCTGCCCAAAGCTCAGGAAATGTCTTGGAAGAAGGAGTGGAAAGGGCCTGAGAGTGGTGAAGTGTGCTATGAAATGTGATCTTCTGGGACATGACATGGCATCATTGCACTCATGCTCTCACAGAAGCCTAGGTTACCTGCATAAAACCTCCCTCCAGGAGATCAAGGCACGCAACAGTACAGCATCGGTGGGTGCAGCTCATGAGGCCCCACTTCTAGCCAAGGAGCTATTGGCAATTCATGACTGCCAAGGACTGTTGGGATCCTATTACTTTTTTTTTTTTAAGTTTTTAAAAGCAGATTTATCTTTAGTTATAAATTTATTTCATTTTGTGGTGATAAAGCTTGAACCCAGGGTCTTTTGTATGCTAGGCAAGCCTTTTACCACAGAGCTAGGGCCCCAGTCCTTCATTGACTCTATTACTGTTTTCAAGTTCTCTCCTGAAAATATATCATCTTCTTACCTGTGTCATTTACAGCATAAATCTCCTGATATGCTGCAAATATCAAGAACATTTAGTGATGCCAATAAGAGGCAGAAAGGGAGAAAATGTAGGAGATTTTCATAAATAGTTACTACAGGATAAGATGATAGGTCTAAATACAAATGTGTCCGTAGTCACAGTAGATGTAAACGGATTAAACCTGACATATAACCCCCAAATTCTCAGAATTACAGAAGTGGGGATCCTATTTCTTTAGGGGTGTGGCTGTGAGTAGGTGGCCTGTACACTGATGAATGAACCACACCCACTGTTATGAAGGTACCACTCACTGGACTCAGAGAACGAGAGAGAGAGAGAGAGAGAGAGAGAGAGAGAGAGAGAGAGAGAGAGAGAGAGAGAGAGAGAGAGAGAGAGAGAGAGAGAGAGAGAGAGAGAGAGAGAAGCAAGGAGAGCAAAAGTATGCATGAAAGTAGCAGGGTGTGTATTTGGGGAATGGGAGGGTAGATCGGGAGTGGATATGATTAATATATGTTATTTATATAACTGATGGTTCAAATAATAAAATTAAAAATTTTAATTAAACAGGTTTTGTGGACCATGTGATTGGTATCACACTATTATTCAAATTATGATTATAGAAAGCTTATTTGTATAGACAGTATATCTGTGTACATACATGTTCGTGTGTGTGTGTGTGTGTGTGTGTGTGTGTGTGTGTGTGTGTACATGCATGTTGAGATGAGAGGTCAACACCGAATGTCTTCCTTGATTGCTCTCTACCTTATTTTTTGAGACAGAGTTTCCCACTGAGCCTACAGTTTGCTAATGCTGCTAGACTGGCTGGCTGGCCAGTGAGTTCCAAGGGTCCTCATGTTTCTCCCTCCCCAGGGCTCAGGCGACGGGCACAAACTGCTAAGACCAGATTTTGATAAGGGTGCTGCGGATTGGAACTCAAGTCCTCATGCTTATGTGGGAAGCACGTACTGACTGAGCCATCTCCTGAGCTCCAAAGCCTGGCATTCAAAATCAAATAATGTAGCAGGAATCTTAACGAGTCTTATTAATAAAATCAAACCTGGAGCTAGTTATGGGGTGAACGCTGGAAAATCAGAGAAGCAGCAGAAACCACAGCCA
Organism: Onychomys torridus; assembly: GCF_903995425.1. Taxonomy (NCBI): domain Eukaryota; kingdom Metazoa; phylum Chordata; class Mammalia; order Rodentia; family Cricetidae; genus Onychomys; species Onychomys torridus. Next base: position 20,683,125 of record NC_050453.1, read on the forward strand.
CTTCACCTTGCCAATTCCTCAGCTGATCCTGTTTCCTCAAACTGCAAGCCTCTGAGTCCTCATCCAAATGGATCTCACCTGACTGCTGCTAAAAGCCTAAAAGCTTAACCAGGCTCTAGTTCCTGGTCCTCATGCCTTATATACCTTTCTGCTTTCTGCCATCACTTCCTGGGATTAAAGGCAGGAGTCACCAGGCCTGGTTGTTTCCAGTGTGGCACTTGTGGCATGTCAAGGACAGACAATACTAAGGAGGAAAAATGTCATGAGGTTGGAGAAGATGAGGATGATGAAGACCGAGAGACTATATCACAGTACACAGGCCAGAGAAGTGAGTAACAGCAAATGGTGAGCAGTGAGGAGGAACATCACAGTGTAAGTGCATAAGATATCTGCCATAAGGAAACAGTTGCTGGCAAAGCAGGATGGAAGGGGAACACAAGATCTGATGGCCTCTCATCAGGAGGACGATGTCAGAAAGAGCTTGGCTCACTGCTGCTGTGGTATAAGAGTCTAAGCCTCCTGGAGGCACTGAGCAAAGCCAGGTGGTTGGAGGGTAGAGACCTGAAAGATGGTAAAGTAGCCAGAACTATATAGAACTAAAAACAAATGTACAAACACAGCCAAAATTCAAACCAGCTTCTCTGCTGAAAACCTTGAAAGAGACCTGCACGGCACACATATCTGCACACAGCAATTAGCAATGGACTGTCCACGTGAATAGCGACTTCATGGGATGCTAAGTGCTCTCAGTAAAGGGGCCTTTGGGAAACTAACTGTGCAAATCCAACGTAACAAAGAAGGGGGAAAGCAAGTACAAGCAACCCACACCATTCTCCAGTTACTACTGCAGCAGTGTTAATGAGTTGAACTCATTTTCTAGGAACTGATGCAGCACGGTGGGTTATTCAGAAACAAGCACAGTAATTTTATAATCTGAAGGTTTTTTACTAAGACTACAGAACCAATCTGTGAGTGATTCAACATCTACAGGTTTTTTTGTTTTTAATTCTGAAATTTACCTTCAATATATTTGCAAGTGCAAGTGAACAAGCTTTACAGGGATTCCACAAGCCAACTCAATGGAACAGTGAAATACGAGAGTTGGGGAGCTTTAAAATCGTTACACTGTGAAAGTCAATACATTTTTGTTTGAAGAAACTGATGACTAACTGTTGCTGAAAACATGAATCAATTAAATTCCTCTAGGAAGTTAGAGGAACACAGATGGTTAATCCAATTCATTTTCACTAACGCCACACAGTGTATGCTTTTCAGGGTGCTGTATCATGTGACACACTACAGCCTTCTTCCAGATTAAAGTTTGCTGGTATGTCAAGTACCACCCTAAGTGAAGATTACTAAGACTATAAAGTATGCCTTTGCAATTCAATCCTGAGAAGCGTAAATTTAGACTTCTCATTCTTTCTGCCCTACCTGCCTTCCCCCTCCTCTAAGTTGGATTAGAGCTGGTTAATTACACAGGGGTGTAGGAGTGTTTTCCTTCTAGCTTTACCCACATTTTCCTTCCTTTGAACTTCTAACAGGATTGACTTCCAAGGGTTAGCTTCATTTTAATACTCTTTTACAAACAACTCAGGATTCTTTTGTTCATTTTTCTCAACATGAAATAAAATGAAAAGTTAAAAAAAATTAACTCACAGTTGTCCATGGATATTTCAGATGCATTTAGATGTAATGTTAATCATTCAATATACTAAAGAAAAGTATGCAATGCAGC
>NC_050453.1:20689862-20695657 GCF_903995425.1 Onychomys torridus
ACATACTTTTCCTCACTCCTTTCTTTCATTCATACACACACACACACACACAAAACACACACACACACACACATATATAAACCCGAGAGTTTGTACTCTGTCTCAACTTACCACGTATATTGTTTATTAACTTGTGGCTGGGACAAAAGGAAGGAGATGCTTACTTTGGCTTAATTTAAAGTTCATCGTGGTGGGGAAGTCATGGCGGTAGAAGATTGCAATGGCTGATCACATTGGATCCACAGGCAGAGAGCAGAGAGTGAAGAATGTTGGTGCTCAGCTTAATTCACCTTTTTATAAAGTTCAGAATCCTAGGCCATGGATTGGTACTTCTCATATTTAGGGTGGGCCATATCACCTCAGTCAATCCCACAGAGAAACTCCCCTGAATACACACCCAGAAGTTGTTGCCATGGTGATCCAAAGTCCAAGCAAGTTGATCATCAAGATTCCCCAACCTTTCCTGTGATTGGGTATCATGATAACTTGAAACAAAAGAGACCCACATCAAGATACATTGTAATCAAACTCTGGCACAGAGAATCTCTCCACTAGGAAAAAGGAGCAACACGCAATACACAAGAAGACCGGGTACGGTTATCAGCACATTTCACGTGGTATAACTGTGAAGTTAGAAAGTGGTGAGCTGTTCCATTTAAAAGCTAAGGAACACTAAATAATCAGTCAAGAATCTTATACACAGCAAAACTGTGCCTCCCAAAGTGAAAAAGAAGTTAAGATATTGTCAGATAAAAGCTGCAGGAATTCACTAGTGAGAACTCCCCTTTAAAATTGTTCAATTCAAGGGGACTGCTACAGAAGGAGACAGAGTGGCAGACGTCAAAACCATGAAGAAGTAAAGACATTACAACCACCAGCACCTCAGCCATGTCAGCTCCCATAACCAGCCCTTCTCAAGTGAATATGGCAAAGCAAATTCTCTGTGTGACCATGAAATATCAGGTCCCCAGAGATCATGTGAGTGGGGGAAGCACAGCTATACTACACAAAAGCCTCAGCTACTTTCCAGGAATGGCAAGGAAAATATTTTCCTCTTTCCACTTGTTTTTCTGGTTTTCTCAAGTCATAGAAAAAAAAAATAATAACAAGAGCAAACACATTGCTTCATATGGAAAATATTATTCCACATTAGTTGCATAATGATAATGTGATCTTGGTTTTATGTTCAATGTATTTATATTCAGATTCACATACAGCAAAGGGAAGCATGAAGGGAGGGGGGTAGCTTTTCTCATGTGAAACAAATTGTCCTAAAGTTTAATAGCTCGAAACTTTATTTTAAAATTCCCCTAATTCTTCTGGTCTAGGTCAATTTGTCTTGGAGTTGTGTTCAGATAGCAGACACATATGAGTGGATCCATGTGCCTAACCTATAACTGTGTTTGGTAGTTGGCAGTCTGCTGAGAACTGCAGCATGAAGGGTAGAATTCCTGGATTGCATGTTCAGTGCATCCTCAGTGCTATTAGATTGTGCCAAGTTGTTTTCACGGGGGTTAAGACCATAATATATATAACACGTACTTTCTTTTGACTTCACAGTTGTTTTTCTTAGTTTTTGAAAAACCATCATACTTTTTGATTGGAGATTTAAGAAAACTTATCTCATTGATGTCTTACTTTATTTTTGCATGTTGACTATTCAGAATACAAGCTTTTTCAAATGTTTATTAGACAGACACGTTTATTTCTCTTTGAACTGTCTCTATATTGTCTACGAATTTCTCTTTGGCGATGTCTCAAAAATGTAAACATTTTTATATGTTCCAGCTCCTAACATTTTTTTCTTTCCCTATTATGAAGACAAGAGTCTTACTATGAAGCATTAGAAATTTCTTGATTGATCCATTGGGTTAAATGTTAAAAGTGTCTATGTGTCAATCTTTTTGGCTTAACCATAACTTACTAAATTTGAAGTAAAAGTTATCAAACTTGAAAAATATATGATTTTTAAAACTTTAATTTTTCCTATCCCCAAGAAAGGAGCTTGGTCCTACTTCAACTTGGTGTGCCATGCTTTGTTCAAGCCCATGAGAGGCTTGCCCTTTCTGAATGGAGAGGGAGGAGGGGGATGGGGAGGCAGGTAGATGGTAGGGTTGTGGGGGGGGGGTGGCGGGGCAAGAGGAGAGAAAGAGGAAAAACTGTGATTGGATGGGTTGAACAGATGAAGACAGATAAGGATGTAACAGTCAGTGAATAATCCAATACAGTCATACTGAAAGCCAAATGATTAACTGGATCTCAGGAACTTGTACAAAATACCATCTGTAGCATGTGAAACTTAGAAACCCCAAAGGGAGAGTAGTAAGAAAGAGTGTAGAAATAACATTTGGAGTTTAAAGGATGAAAATTATTAAACATGAAATACGCAGAATTACAAATCAGGAAGTCAGGCTGGAAAGATGGCCCAGAGGTTAAGAGCACTGATCGTTCTTCCAGATGTCCTGAGTTCAATTCCCAGCAAACCACATGGTAGCTCACAGCCATCTGTAATGAGATCTGGTGTCCTCTTCTGGCCTGCAGTCATACATGTTGTATACATAATAAATAAATAAATCTTTAAAAAAAATCAGGAAGTCATCAAGTCCATTGAGAATATATCCAAAAAATGAACGCCAACTATATCATAATGAATCTGATTAAAGCAAGATGAAGTAGAAACTAAATCAACAAGAAGAAGGAAGAGACCACTTTGCTCTCAGAACAGCAATGATGGCAGGCATAATGCAGACACACCAGAAACAATGGAGGCCAGAGAATGATGTAAATTCCTACTATGCTGAAATTAATTCTTAATTCATAATTCTCTATCCAGCAAAAACATGTCATTTAAATATGAAAATGAAATAAAAAACATGCCAAGGTAAAAGAACATCAAGAAAATTCACACATTGAAAGGATCTATGTCCAAAAAAACGAGAAAAATTTCCTTAGGTGAAGGGTAAAGATGCTGGGAATCTAAGAGTGAAGAAAGAGCTTTCAAATGGGGAATGATGGCAAATATAAGAGTATATACCTGTTTAATATGTTTGAGATTTTACTGTGATTATATCACAATGAAAGTAATGTGAACTGTATGTGTACATAGATGTTCATATTCTGCCAGTGAGGGTACAAGACTACCACTTAATGACACACAGAGATTCTTTTAAAGTCCAGGACTATTAAGTAAAAACTAAAACCAATGGTACCATGTGGCTGGGGTGTATCCCCTATGTCTGACTCAACCAGAGGTGGCCACAGTGTTATGGATACTAAGCAGTTGTGCGGCCAGACCTCAGATCAAAGAGGAGGGCCACAGTAATCAGTCAAGCTGAGCCTGCCCATGGTCATTTCTAGGTAGACTGTCTACGATCACAAGCTACACAGTGAAGCCAGAAAATGTTGAAAACCAGAAAGCATAAAACAAGACACCTTTGAAAGCAATGAACAAAGTTTTAGCAATGGACCCAAAGAAAAAGATATCTATGAAATGACAAAAAATATTTAGAATAGTTTCCATTAAGTCCAATGAACTACAAGATCATACAAATAGCCGGGCAGTGGTGGCGCATGACTTTAACCCCAGCACTCAGGAGGCAGAGAACGGCGGATCTCCGTGAGTTTGAAGCCAGCCTGGTCTCCAAAGCGAGTTCCAGGAAAGGCACAAAGCTACACAGAGAAACCCTGCCTTGAAAAAACAAAACAAACAAAAAAGAATATAAAAATAAATAACATACCAACAAAACTAAATCTCTAACACAGAACTAAAAATATTTTTGAAGAAAACCCAAGAGATGAAGATTGCCATAGGCCGCTCCAAAAACAGGGTCCTCACTGTACAATCAGTTCTGAGGCAATGGTTTCAATTAGGAACAAAAGGGAAAGAGATAAAGAATGAAGAAAGCCCACACGAGTTAAAGGATGCCACCAAGAACAGAAAAAGTACAAAGGGTAATAAAGCATATTTATTGAAAGAATGGCTTATCTGGGCAAAGAAATCAATATCCAGGTAGAGGAAGATCAGAGAATTCAAATCAAAGAGAAGCCCACAAAGGCAAAGAAAATCAAGAGATTAGAAACATACAGAGGGGTGGTCAGGGGTGGTGAGATGGCTCAACAGGTAAATGCACTTGCTGCCATGCATAATGACATGAGTTTGATCCGCAGAACTCAAATGATAGAAGGAGAGGACTTAATCCTATTAAGTTGCGCTCTGGCCTCCACACACAAGTAGTGGTATACAAATACAGAGAGAGAGAGAGAGAGACAGAGACAGAGACAGAGACAGAGAGACAGAGAGAGAGACAGAGAGAGACAGACAGACAGAGAGAGAGAGACAGAGAGACAGAGAGAGACAGAGAGACAGAGAGAGACAGAGAGACAGAGAGACAGAGAATAAGCAGATATAAAACAAACAACAACAAAAAAATATTCAAAGTGAAAAAAATGCCAACCAATAGTATTTCACCCCTAAAAGCCATCTTCCATAAGTGAAGGAGAAATAAAACTATGGTATGGGGATACTTTGCTTTAATCCTATAATCCTAGCACTCACTTGAAAGGCAGAGGTGGGTGGATCTCTGGGGCATCAAGGCCAGCCAGGACTACACAGGGACACCTCATCTCAGACACCAAAACAGCACCACCAACAAATTAAAACAAATAAGCAAACAAGAACCCAACTAAAATCCTGACAAACCCACGCTCAACCTGGGCCCTATGGGAATTATCAAAAATAATTCTTTAAGATAAAGGAAAAGATACTAATAAACAGCATAAAGTACACACAGGCACACACAAGCACAAAACTCGATGGTGTAACTAAAAGTCTCAAGCAGTACACAGGGAGTCTTCAATGATGCTGTGGAAAGGAAAGTATGAAAGTTCCCACACAAAACTACTCATGATTATTGTTAACAATAACCAACAAGGGATACACATTACCAAGAAATGCGTACAATTGGTGAAGACTTAACCTACAAAATATACAAGAAATTCAACATCTAAATAGAAGAAAACAAAATAGCCAATTGAAAAAGGGACCAAGGATCTTAATAAATAGTTCTCAGGACATAGAATTATCCAACAGGCATATGTTCAGCCTTACTATTCATCAGAGAAATATAAACTGAATTCATAATTCTCCCAGAATAGCAATATGTAAAAAGAAGAAAGTCTGTGAATACTGAATACTGTGTGTGGTGGCATGAATTAGGACTGCCATAATGGTAAACTGCATAGATATTCCCCAAAATCTATTGTGTGAAGTCAGCACATTATCTAGTAATCTTGTTTCTAGACACTGGCTCAAAAGATTTTACACTAGAATGGTTAGGAGGCATCTATCTGTGCTCCCATGGTCACTGAATCACTATTCAAAATGCTCAAATTAATGGCATCATACTGTGTCTAAAAGATGAATGAATAAAACTATAACACACACACACACACACACACACACACACACACACACACACAGCTAACCTTGCCAATTCCTCAGCTGATCTTGTTTCCTCAAACTGGAAGTCTCTGAGTCCTCATCTGAATGGAACTCAGCTGAACTGCTGCTCAAAAGCCTGAAAGTTTAATCAGGCTAGTTCCTGGTTCTCATGCCTTATATATCTTTCTGCTTCCTGCTTTCACTTCCTGGGATTAAAGGCATGTGTCACCATGCCTGGTTGTTTGCACTGTGGCTTTGAACCCACAGAAATCCAGATGGACCCCTGCCTCCTGAATGCTAGGGTTAAAGGCATATGCTACCACTGCCTAAACCTATGTTTAATATAGTGGCTGTT